>NC_045147.1:12547853-12807853 GCF_008831285.2 Nymphaea colorata | reverse complement strand
ATGCCAGAAATGGATCGGGTCGGGCTCCACAATCAACAGTGATCCAGCTCTAGAAAACTTAAAGCAGTCGCAATTTTTTTCCCACCCATTGCTCCCAAATTCACCAGAAAGGGGAAGGCTAAAGGGGCAAAGCGACGAAAGGCAACAGCCAAGGGATTAAGGCCGGCAGCGGGCAGCCAGCAGCCGATAGGCGACTGGGCGATGGGCGGCAGGTGCTTCTTATTCTTCTTCTTCTTCTTGAATCCTTTCTTCTTTTGTTGGGTTTTCATTTTTTTCCCCTTTTTCAACGCTTTTGCCTCATGCCTCTTGGTTTGATATTTTCGCCTGCGCATTTGGTGTTGTGGTGACCTTTGTTCCGAACTCCCGGTTACGATCTTCTCCCTCATTTTTTTTATTGCTTTTGTCTTTTTTGTGGCTTCCAAATGAGTTCATATTCGGGTGGATGGAGGAGTTTGGCTTCTGTTTGTTGAATCTTGTGGTGTTTTCTAATGACTGTTCTATTTTATTGTCACTGATCGTACATTCATTGTTCTCATTTTTGTGTTTTGATGTTTTTACATCATTGTGTAATGTGGATTCATTACATTTTTCTCATTTCTATTTTGCTGTTATCATGCTGTTTTACTGCATATGACACATTGATACATCATTGTAGGCACCACCCTTCTTCTTCTCCTCCTCCTTCGTCGTCACTCCCCTTTTGTTGTTTCTCTGTGGGCACTCATGGAGATTCCATTTCTGAAGGTATTGAGGCAACACTGGATCACCTTTCTCCTGCTCGTTCTTCAACATTTATTTAGCATTGGTTAAATTACTTCAGTGTGTTGTTTTGTCCTGTTGGTTGTTGCTTCTCCCTTCTATTTGTTGTTGTCTTTATCTGTAACACTTGCCATGTGAGACGTTTCTGATTTTTTGTGCTAATTGAGTTAGTCAATTTGTTGGTTGTGGTGAAAAGACGATGGTTGCCCAGTGAACCATTATTGATGTTCGTACCATGAACAAGAGAGTTTCCTATTCTTTCTGTGTTATACAATCTGTGGGTAGCCTTTGGAATGGAAACCTATGATGGGTATTGTTTTCTTATTGCAAGGAAGAATGAGAGCTTTGCTATTTGCAGTTTGGTATTAATGTTTATTGTGTTGCATTGCATAGTCTGCATATGATAGATAATTGATTCGTTATGGAATGTATGATGTTTATAGATACATATTCTCAAATTTGTTAAGGGGTTATATATAAATTTGCAACATATAGATTGCAACAGTAGCCAGATTGGATGAAATCCAGCCTTGTTTTGATTGAATCGAGCCCATCAGAGGTTACAGATAGTCGTAAAAAGTTTGTATTTTAATTTAATTGCTTTAATGCTTTCTAAATTTCATCACTTGTTAGAATTAAATGAACATAGTCACCTTAGCTGATTTCTTGATGATTGTTTTCCGTTTTACAATATTTTTCTGTTTTATGTATACATGCAGTTAATTATGTTATAAATGCTATGTACACATGATAAACATTAGAAGAGTTATACAAGTTGTATAAATGCAATTGTGTTGTTAGCCTATTAGTATATCATGTTATATATACTATTATATGTTGTTGTGTTTGTATATGTTGAATATATGAAGGTTTCTAATGTGTTTATACTGTTACGTTGTATAATTGTAATGACCACTTTTTCTTCTGTCATGTCTCTAATCTTGTGTATGGATATTGCCTAAGATTGTTGACTATAACTATTATTCTAATGCAGGAAAGACATATGGTAAGTTTAGTCTGCTATGCTGTTGAAATTGGTCCAGTACTGAAAAATCATTATTGGATACCTGGCAAACCAATGCTACATCTTTTGTATGGCCATATGGGTTGAACACTGATAGCAATAAGTTTTCAAAGCCTGCAGAATTTGAGGTTTGCTTTCTAAATTTATATTATGCTTGTTCATTTGACACTTCTGAAATGCAATCTTGATAGGGCTTTAGTTGCATGATGCTAATTTTTGTTGCTAAATCTGTCTCTCTTTTTTCTTTTTTTAATATAACAAAAACTTTTATCTACCATTACCATAACATAGTTTTGGCCCTTATAGGTAGACTACAAGTGCTATTAGGAGATATAAAATTTATTTCATTTTGCAACTACTTGGTTGTGCTTTGCCATCTTAGATGAGTTACTATTGCAACCTAATTTATGGTATGGCCTAATATGCTTGGCTATTGAAAAAAAGATACATTTGAGAATCATGTTCTCTGTACTTGTTTGACGTTTATCATGGTGTAAGTTTGAAAAAATTTTCATAACTATGATTATTTGCTTTATTTTTAAAATAAAATATATTTTAGTTTGAAACTTTCTTCACATACTATGTACTAGTGCCCCATAGCCAAAAATTTCTTGCTCCACCACTGAGCAAGACATTTCCCATTAACGTACTTGATCAAGTTTTGACTTTTCATAACACTTTCAATTGGAGAATGCCAGAGAAGGTAATTTGATCGATCAAGCTTAACTGAAACCAGACTTGAGAAAACATTTCATTGTGCACCTAGTGCAGCATGAGCAGTTCAGGAGACGCTAGAAGACGATGATGCAGCCATGACAAGTGAGACTTTAGCTCTGATACTATGTTAATAAAACGAGCATAGAATCTAAGGAGAAAGAAGCAGACACAAGATGTAATGTGGTTCTGGTTCCACCATTGTTTATTTTTTTATCTATGTCGATGACATTATTTTGAATGGCAGCTCCGAGATAGAGATAACAAATTTTTTAGAAAAGCTAGGACAATGTTTCTTCCTCAAGGACTTAGGGCAAATCCACTACTACCTTGGAATCAAGGTGCACGTCAACAAAGGCCTTTGTTCACATCCCAAAAAAAAATTTGGTTTTTTAATTGCACCAGAAAATTGAGATTTTATTTTGAAAATGAGAGAGAAAGTGACTCGCTAGTCGGTATGAGGATCGACCGTTCCTGGTGCCTTTACCGAAGGTAATCAATCCAAGGGCTATGTTTATTTTTTATGCATTTAGTTTTGGCATAAAAATCCTTTTCATTTTAAATGCAGTGTTGTGTTTGAGAAAATGTTGAATGATGTTTCAAGTTTTTGAAAAAGTTCTTGAAGGATCACTTGAGAATGTAAAACATTTTGATTTGAGAAATTTTGAATTGAGAAATCTTTACAAATATCACCTGGAAACCTTTGGAGATCATTTATGAAATCTCTTTACTTTATTCTTAAAAGCTTAAGTAGGTTTGAGATTATGCTTTAATTTGGTTATTACCTAGTTAGAGCTTCATCTCATCTTGCTTAAGTTTCTTTGGAAAGGTGTTTGTGATCATAAGTGATGTTAAGTGAGTATGAATGCATTAGCCCTATCCTACCATAACATTCATCTAAAAGCATATTCCTACCATCACATACATATAAGTTTCTTATTTTTATTTATAAGATTGTCATAAATATTGTTATAAAAAGATAAAAGTTTTTGAAAATGGAATGAGGTTGTAGACCATCAAGTATGAATCCAATATTGGGTCATTACTTGAGTTTTTGTCGTGACCCAATTTTTGACACCAAATTTTTTTTCTTTTCATTTGCATAAATAATAGCGAAAGTAACATTGAGTCATGACCAAAACTTAAACAAATGAACTGTATTAAAATAAAACACTTGGACCCAAACAACTAAATTAAACACGAAGCCCAAAACCGACGCAGTGTCTACATTACCAATGCCCATCCATCACAAGACTGAGGTCGCCACACCATGAGCTATACACTATCAAGAACTACCTGTAAAGATAGAAAGAAGGGTCAGAATTTCTTTGAGTATGGAAAATCCAGCCATGAATGGAACATGGCCCAACAAAATAATATTTGATTTTTGTAAAACAAATGTCTTCAAATCTTAACACATATTGAAGTTACGATTCACTAACAGAAACGAGGTGTTCAAAACCTCCAAAATATTTGTGGACTTCCAACCGTGGTTCTCTGACAATGTCATGGTCATCATGCCGAGCAACAACAGAAATCCCCGTGGGCACTGACGGGCAGAACAGAACATCTCTTCACCAGGCGATCCAACAGATCGAGGGTAACCTGCCGTGATGCCTCCTGAGATATCCCAGATCGCCGCTGCAGCAGCATGGTCCCTCTAAGAACCCAGGGTGAGGGACCAGGAGACGCCTTGCTCTCCAACAGAAACAGCAAAATCCCGGACCCTTGTGCAGCCCAATACCCTGTGGACCCTCCAGTGCAGACAGAGGAGTGTGCGTCAACAGTGAGCTCAGGTGCACCCCTACCTCTCAAGACGAAACCAAACACTGGGCAAAAAAAAGCTCGCACTCGCATGTACAATTGCACACAGCCCACGTTTTGCCTTCGAATTTCAAATGTGAGGGTTTCTCATCACAAGACATCGTCTATTACCTCTCACAAAAACCGCCCTTGGGCTCGGTTTCCCAGACAGAAGCAATAAGCCATTTCTAATCTTAATTTAATGGCAACAAGGCAAAGTCGAGAAGAGATGCATCTATACAAAGTATATCACATTCAAAAATCTCACATAGTATGTTGTAATCATCGTATAGAACAAAAGATTTTCGAACCCTTATTCTGAAATTTTAAATAACTAAGGGTACCAAAAAGCAATAATACATAACAATTCATTTTTCTACTGAAATTTCAAACAAATATATGAAAACCCCCTTTTTGCAATTTCTAAGAACTCGGAGGGTGCTACCATGTAATTTCACATGAAATCTTTGGTTTAACTGAAAATAACTGTTGCAAGCCTCTTTTTGAAAAAGTTTTTAGCAAAAACGTTGCGGGATGAATTTCTAAAACTTATAACAACTTATTCGAGAATTTTGCTAATAAGGTGGACCATCTCTAAAAATTATGGAATGAAGTATAAAATCGGTCGAGCCCTATCTTTTTTTTATTTCTCGCCCTCACCTTCTCTCTCCTCGCGGGAGCACCTCCATCGTTCAGCGGTGGAGCTTCCTTCTTCTTCAAAGGGGGAACGAAGCAGAGAGAGAGGAGCGTCTTCCTCTCGCAAGCTCCAACGCTCGAGTTCCATGATGCCGCCCACCGACCGTCTGACATTTTCTGCCATCGCCGCTTCCTCTGCCCTCATTTTTCACCAGCGTGGGAAAGACGGTCTACCCAAAAACCGGTGGTTCAATGGTGTTGTTTTCAGTCTCCACCTTCACTGTGACGGGGATGAACCAGCAACGAAGAGAAACGGCAGGAGGAGCTCCTTTCAGCATCGTGTCCTATTTTCCCCAAATCGTCTCCACCACCACCACAAGGGAGACGACTGGTTTCAGTCGATTGGTGATGGGTTCTACTCGTCGATGGAGTTGGGGTATTTCTGTCCCTATTTCTTTTTTTTTCTTTTTTTTCTTTTTTTTTGTTGTAAGAAGTATTCAAAGTCTCTTCCCCGGAAGTATGTATCTTTACATATGCCTGCATAATCTGTTGTTATGAATCTTTGTGTTTTATGTTGGAAGTTTTGGCCCTAGCCAGGATCTATGCATAGGAACCATGCTTTATAAGGAAGAACCTACTGTAACATGTTTTGTTCATGATCTGTTTCTCGTGTTTTTTAGTTCTTGATTCTCTGGACAAGCCACTATGTAAATCCTTTAAGACCAATAGGTTATTATGGAAAAGAAGTACCCGTCGAGGCGAGAAGGTTGTTTAGGAGAAAAATAGTACACAAACGGTGAGGTCTGAATGGGATGACAAGGTGTCGCACATGGTATTCTATGAAAGGAGAATATAACAAGTTTCCAAAATCGGGGGAATCATACCATAAGCTTACCATGTTTCAGTTTGTTCTTTTTTATAATAAATGTGTTATCTGTTCGTAGAACCCTGTTCCTGTGAAAGGAATTTTTTCAACCTAAAACTAAAGACTCGTAAACAGAGTGTGAAGTTGTATGCATGATACAAAGGACTGTGGGATAAAAAGAGATGAGTACCTAGTAGGCTCAAGAACCTTTTGATTTTGAAAAACCGTATCTTAAGCACCCTTTCATTGAAAATTGTGTTTGTCAAAAAATCCAAAAATATTTAATATTTTTAGTAGTAGTTTTATTAGTTTGCTGTATATGCATAGAATAGAATATTTGAATCCTGAAAAACATAAGACCCTAAAACTTAGTAAACCTTATAGGCCTTATGTGTAATAAAAAAGACATTTACATACAAAGTCTAAAAGAAACAAGAACCTACTACCCCGATGCAGAAGGATTAACCAGATACGATCCACCTAGTAGTTCTGATAAACTTATAGTTCATCAACTAAGTCTGCTAATCATTATGATGATAAAACTAAATCAAAGAATTAGCCAACTCGAACGAACCCTAGGAAAAAAATCAGAACCACAGGAAGCAAACCTAGAGGAATTAACCAAAAGACTAGACAAACTAAACATAGGAAATGGTGGGATCAAACCTACCCCTACCCCTATTCCTAAAAGTATAGCTTTTTCCAGAAGATAATGGCTGTAAGACGTTCTTTTCTAGTTTCAGTAGAAACCTTAATGATACTAATGAAATAAGGTGAATAGACGAAAATCTATTAACTAGAATGGTTCGAACTCAGGGTCCTAGCCCTAGAACATTAGAAGAAATAATAGATGTAAACAGAGATTTAGAAATCTACAATAATCATCAACTCTCCTTGTTAAATCCTAGAACTCTATATAGGACAGGGTTTTGGAGTGTAAACCCACAATTGGTCAGAATAAGTAGAGAAGAAGAAGTTTGTGTAACTACTGAACACCAAAACATCGGCATCGTTAGTCAAGACAGTATTAAACAATTATCACGAAACCATAATAGATTTATTCATCTTGGTCTAATAATTATAGGAATTAAGGGTTTAGCCAGAAGAAAACTGGGAACAAAAGTTTTAATCACTTTACTAGATAAGAGATGGGCAAATGATCCTAGGAAGGCCATTATAACAAGTATGGAAATTGACATGACCAACAACCAGGGAATATTTTATTGTGCACCCGATTTCTTGCTAAGCATAAGAGACCTTGAACATATTATCATAGGAATTCAAACTAAGGGATATGAAACGTTTACGGAAAAGGCTAATTTACTTGTAAATGTCGGATTCCTAGGAAAAGTAACAAATAGCAGTACCACAAAGTATAAAATCGATACAAAAGCCATCATTGAGTCTATGACTAGTAAAGGTATAAGAATGACTAAGCCTATGGCTATTGATCCTGAAGAGTTAGAAGGCTTAGATTGGAATATTAGTAAAAATTTAGAAATAAATACTAATGTCAAAGTTCCTGAAGAAAGTTTAATGTTTAAAAACCTTGATGGTAGCAATAATGTGAGATTTTTAGACTATAAAGAAAAACAACATAAAGAAGAAAACGAATCTGAAGAAGAAGATTGATGGAAGCCTTAGAACATAATTGTATTCTACTTCCTAAGAACTTTGACTTGTCAGAAGAAGATATCCTTAGACTAGAAATAAAGTTAGTCGCAGAATGAAGAATTCAAGAGGAAGACAACGTATATATAGATCCTACGGGAAATATCAGAGTAAATAGACCAGAAGATGCTTATATGCAGAAGCCGATGAACATCTCAAAAAATCTTATGGAAATAGATGCCCCCGAATCCTCCCTGGTGACCACTGGAAGATCACTACAAGATCAACAACAAACTCAACCCCCACCAATCACACATGTAGTATTCTATTCACCCGGGCAACCCCCTAGCAGACCTTATGTAGAATATAAAGAAAGAGATACCTGTAAACCACAGGGAAAAAGGATGCCTTTAGAAACCATAGACAGAAAATATTTATTAGATGAAGGGAGAATTTTGAACGTAAGTGCTCATGATCCTCAATTATTACCCTCAGTAATAGACATATGGTCTCAACAAGTTGCTAGAAAATGGAACAGGATGAATCAAGAAATGTGGACAATAGAGTTCTTGGGCAGAAAAGTTTTTAGGAGAAACCGCTAGAGCATCTTGGGAAGCATACAAGAGAGAACACCCCAAGACTTACAAAAAGAAATTCTTCTAGGAAAAAATATTTATAACTTTACCAATAAAGTACAATTACTCCTATTAGGATATCAGCCAAATGTAGGGTTTGATAAACAACAACAAGATTCGATTAGAAAACTAGAGCAACTCCAAATTAAAGATTGGCGTTATATAAAACCTTTCTTACAAGATTTCTTTTATTATAGTTCCTTAGCATGATGTTTTTATAATAAAGAGATCGGAGAAAGTCTATTCTTAAGTTACCAGATTCATTGGGTTTTGAAATACATAAAAAATACAAAGAAAGGGAAACAATACCCCAACTTGATAACATCAGTATAAGAATCCAGTTCATAATTGAAGAATTAGTAAAGAAATCTACTGAAATAACCATTTCTAAACAATTAGAAGGTGAATATAGTTTTTGCAAACAAATTTATATGCCACAAAGATATGATAAAGAACCTAGACACCTGAAAACTTATAAGACAAGAGATAAAGATAAACGACGAAGATACTACCTTCGTAAATCTAATGCTAGAAAACCCTATCTTGATAAACATAGACATGTTAGAAAATATAATACCCAAAGGGATTACAAAAACAAGTTAACATGCTTTACTTGTGGTAGTCCTGAACATTTAGTTAGGGACTGTTCAAAACGAGAAAATCTTTACAATAAAGCTTCAATCCTTGTTCACTGTGTAAATAAGGACGTATTGGCTTTAGATGAATATATTAGCGATACTGAAAGCATCTATAAGATTATATCTATAGAAGAATCATTTCATGCTCCTAATTTCTCTGATGAAGAACCTTGTAGTGATAGCTGCATGAGCCATAACATACTCGAATCAAGTAGAAAATATGTTGAAGAATTTCAAGAAAAAATTTCCACTTTAACCAACCTACAATACATGTTAGATAACATGAATAATGACTAATAATGTTTGATAACCTTTGAGCATCATATAGGATAGGTTTAAGATTTTCTGTAAATAGACATTAGTCATGGTAGACAATGTAGAATGCATTCTTTTATCTAACACAAAATTTTGTTTCAGGAAACATGGCCTCTTCTAGCCAAACCCACCTTGTCCAAATAGACCTAGATCTAGGCCTACCCATATTACCCCCTGACTCCAATCTTACATTCTTAACTTTGCCTAGTATGAATCTTGACCAAAAAGACCATATTTTATTAGATAACCTCTGGCACAATAGAAAAAACCCAACCTTCTCTAAAATCCTCAGCATCCTAGCAACCTACCTTAGCATCAAAAATACTCAAAACCAGATCACACAAAGCCAACTCAAGCTCTTTCTTGATCCTACCCCAAACCCTGCTTTTCTGAACATGGCGCAACATTTAGAGAATACTAGTACAGAACTAACTCTCCGTAAAGAGAAATTGGAAGACATGACTGAAAATTTGAAGTAGTCAACAACCGAAGTAGAATTCCTAAAAGAACAATGGGAAAAAGAAATGAAAAAATAGTTGGAAGAAAAAAGAGAAAGTTTTCCCCCAGAAATAGATGTAGCAAGAGAACAAGTCTACAAAATAGTTCTTCAGCAGCAAAATAAGGAACAAGGACGTATTCAGTAGATATTAAGATTTTTTGCTCGAAAGCCTAGATTACGAAAAAAAGGATTGAAATTCTGTTTAGTCAAATACCAACAAAGAAGACATGCTGATAACTCTTTCTGTGAGAGTCATAAGGGATTTGGGATCATCCTGGTAAGCATTAATATGAAAAGATGGACAGACATAGAAATGTTTGACACGCAGATTTCCTTGAAAAACTTAATGGAACTAGGATATGTAAGAAGGATTATCGTAACGGCAGTAGAGCAGACTCATATGCTGCGATTCAATTGGCGTTTAGCTTATATAGTAGAACTGATTTTCAGAAATAACTGGGTTACAAAAGGATTTGTAAATCTAGATATCAATACAATCCATCAAACATATGACTATCCATGTGATGCAAAGCATGAAATAACCATTAGGACATACTCTTTCGCCACCCCTCTAAGCTCCTCTACCTCTTATAGACATACCAGAAGCTAATCCAGACGAATGGCATGATGAGCTTACAAGATGGAGAGAATTCAAGATGTCCCAACAATTGAGAACCTGGCATCACCTCATGTCAGAAGACAGAAATACAAAGATATACACCTATGATACTGAACATATAAAAATAGTTATACCATTCCAAAACCCTATTTGTATTAAGCCATGATTACCTGAACATTTTGCCCAAATCAATGCAGGATGGCAAGTTCATGAATTCGGAGACAATGGTACTGATGGTGCTGCAATAGTTCTCCATCAACATTCAGATAGCGAAGAGGATATTGATCCAGCATGGCAGTAGACATTTTTTGAGAAAAGTAGGGACGAAGCTGCTGAGTCCTTAACCCTGCAGCCTAACGTTTGTCAATATCGGTAAAACTTGACTCTTGTAAGTCATGGTAAACTGGTATCAGAGCTAAGTACGCTCTTGGTCTTGTAAGTATATTTTGTCTTTAATGAAAGTTTTTATGTGTGTTTAACGTTTTCTTTCGTGTTTCGCTTATAAGCCGAACGGGAAAATCTCTTCTCCGGAAGGATGTATCTTTACATATGCCTGCATAATCTGTTGTTATGAATCTTTGTGTTTTACATTGGAAGTTCTGGCCCTAGCCAAGATCTATGTGTAGGAACCATGCTTTATAAGGAAGAACCTGTTGTAACATGTTTTGTTCACGATCTGATTCCCATATTTTTTAGTTCTTGATTCTCTGGACGAGCCACTATGTAAATCCTTTAAGACGAATAGGCTAATGTGGAAAAGGAGTACCCGCCGAGACGAGGAGGCCGTTTAGGAGGAAAATAGTATACAAACGGTGAGATCTGAATGGGATGACAAGGTGTCACACATGGAAAAGAAAGTTTTTCCCCAGAAATAGATGTAGCAAGAGAACAAGTCTACAAAATAGTTCTTCAGCAGCAAAAGAAGGAACAAGGACGTATTCAGGAGATATTAAGATTTCTTGCTAGAAACCCTGGATTACGAAAAAATGGATTGAAATTCTGTTTACCAGGCTTGTTAAAGACACATAAAAACTTTCATTAAAGACAGAACATACTTACAAGACCAAGAGCGTACTTAACTCTGATACCAGTTATAAGGGGGGGCAGGATTTTATGAACAAAAGCACCGGTTCGCTTCTTACAACAGCATGGGAGAAAGGGGAGTGGAGAAGAAAAGGAAGGGGAGCAAGGAAGAGAGAGGACTCAAGCACTCGGAGGTGGATGGATGGATGTGTTGAAGGATGATGAGTACGGACGCAGGGGAGGTGCTTATATAGGCACCGGACTTCAAAACAAATTACAATCTGGAAAAGGGATCTGATTCCTTCATGAATAAGCTAAACACTAAAAAACAAAAGTCGTTACATTCGAAGGAACTCGAAAGAGGACAGCTGGCGTGTGTTGGATGAAGTTGCAGTAGAACGTGTCCAAAAAGCCAAAAAGTGCTACAGTGCGCTACAGTGTCTGCCGCAGTGCTACAGTGATCCGTAGTGCTACAATGTCCGCCGTAGTGCTACAGTGTGCTACAGTGACTGCTACAGTAACTCCGTCTTTTTCTTCGAGATATCATGTGTCTTCGTTACTTTTCACTTTTTCGACGCGTGTGAGATTCCTTCTTCTTTATTCACGCAACGTTGTTTTATATTTACATAAAGAAGGTCGGCAACTACAACGATCTTCTAGAGGCGCCTCGAAACGATTTGCCTCAGGATGTGACCCAGAGCTTATCCTGTGGGGTGTGTCACAAGGTAAATTTTTATGCCGAAAATTTACAAACGTAAAAACTCATATTTATCCTAGAGGCTTTTTCCAAGGTAGATTTTGAAGCGATGATCTACAACGCAAATCATATGTTTAACTTGAGGGATTTTCCCGAAGAGAAGTTTATCACATTTCTTCTCAAACGGATGATGCTTACATTTTACATGGGAAGCATTGTACCCATGGAAAGTTTAACCGGAATTTCATTTTTTTTTTTTGTTGTGTTAAGTTTGCTATGTGACGAGTAGAGCAAACCCTGCCCACTGTCGACGACGTTCGGGACTGCTCCTCTTATGCACGAGTTTTCATTTTTTTTTCTGATTTCTCACGATATTCCCCTCTCCGGGAGTTTTTCGACAACAGGGATATTGAAGAAAAGGGCAGACGCTGCTGTCGATGCCCGTGACAGAAACAGAAGCAGAGAAGTCAAGGGCTTCGCCCTTCACGGAAGGGGATGACCGAACATGGGTTTCATCTACCCTAAGGATTTGAAAACATGGCTGAATCTCACGGTATTAATCCTACCCCTTCCTCGTCATTTTTGTACTATGTCATTCCTATTCGTGCATGCAAATGTTTATATATATATATATATATATATATATATATATATATATATATATATATATATATATATATATATATTTATTTATTTATTTATATTTATTTATTTATTTATTTATTTATTTTCCACAACTCAACTAGGATTAACATGCTTTAATATATGTTGTATCTAGCATGCTTTATCAGAGATAACTAGCACAGTATTTCCATTCCAGCATACAACAAATCATGCATAGATTCATCTTTAGGCATGTATAAATGCATAGATCCACATGTATTATGAAGATCTATAATAAATCAAAATACAAGGGCTTCATGATACACCCATAACTGAAAATCCCCATACCTGTTAATCGAGATTGATTTCCAGCAGCAACCCCTTTCCTTGATCTCAACCGTAAGAGAGCAGACGTGAGGATCTCTCCTTCTCTTTCTCCCTCTGTCTCTTGAAGTTCCTGCTACAGGACCCTCTCCTCAATGGCTGCAGTAAAAGGAATGGTCATTTTCTGTAGAATGGGGTTAAATAAACCCTCGACAAGGTCTCCCTCCTTGCCATACGAATTTCTTTCAGTTTCTCACAAGAAAGAAAATGATTTTTCAGTTTCCTTTCCCTCTTTCATTTATTTTTTTTCAGTTACTAACTCCCTCTTTTCTTTACATAATTATTTACATTAACAGTTTTAAAATAATAAGGAAAGAGAGAAATCGTGGGCCTTACATCGGTCTTGGTGAAGTCGGTAAATAAAAAGATTTTGGGAGAAAAATATTCAAGATAATGAAAAAGAAGAAAGACTTGAATGTAAGAGGAATGTAAAGAAAAAGAGACAAGGAGATTTTGAAAACCACAAAACAAAGTATTTAAAAGAGAGGAAGATAAGTATACATAAACGTACTTATATATACATATATTTGTGTGTATATATATATATATATATATATATATATATATATATATATATATATATATATATATATATACATAGAAGAAAGCTTGTGAAAAAGAAATTTAAATCAAATAGATAAAGGGAAGGAGATTTTAGAAGGGGGGAGAGAGAGAGAGGGGGGGTTTTAAAGAGAAAAGCGAACACACATACATGTATTCATTTATATATATATGTGCATAAGAATTTGGAAAAGAACATGTTAAATCATAAAAAAAAAAACAAAGCAAGGTACTCATGTACATCTATACGTATATAACACGTATATACGTATATGTCTTCATGGAAATGAAATCAAGAGATGATTTAATAATATCCAACTTCGACTTTCATGTAGGCCAGAGGACCTTAGACGCATACAAGAGCCTAGGCTAAGTTTCCAAAGCCGCATTAAAGAGGGTATTTGCTTTTAAAAATCTTTTGAAAAATATGAGTACAAATATTTGATGTGTGAACATAAAACCATGTTTATCACAAGAAAATTTAGTTCCCCCACCGTTGGGTATGGAAGAAAATCAAACATTCATGAAATAAAAAACAACGTAAGAAAAAACTCATTGGGTCCCTAATTGAGTGATTAAGAAATAAACTAAACATAAAAATGACATGAAAATGCATATTAACATTTACAAATTCGTAAGGGGCTTTCCCCGGATTAGACAAGTCTTAATCTCAAAAATTAACATAAAAACGAGGAAATCTCAAACCACGCTCATTCTCACCGTGCATTTGCTCATTAATTAAAGGAAAAGAAATCCATCATACATGGACATCATCTCAAGCATAAACAATAAATAAAACATCATAGCAAGTATATTTTTGAGGAATAAATGAAGAAATGACATTTGTTTCACCTAATTCATGCTCCCGATGCACTCAAGGCATAGCCCTCGATTCTGAATAGGAAATCATTTGAGTTTTCTTGCACGGCCATGGGGAGGTGGCAAGAGGAAATGAGAATAAAAATGGATGATTACATACCTCGAATATAGATAAGTCTCCTCCTTTAAATGATCTTAGGATCACCTCGGATGAAGCTTCAAGATGATGAAAATGTCTCTTTTCAAGATCCCCCTGTGGTCTCTTGAAGAGTTTGGGCTTGGTGAAGATTGCTCCCAAGGTTGGAGAATAAGAAAGAAATGGAAAGAGATAGCTAAAGAAAAATTTTAAAAAAAAAATTCAAGTGAGGAAGCATGAGAGGTTCCTCCATGGTTAGCTCATGCCCAAGAGGAAAGATTGTGAGTGTATTTATAGAGAGTTTTGAAGCTAAAATTTAAAATTTGAAATTCAAAATTTGAATTTAAGATGGAAGATTTTGGGGGTATTTATAGAAAGGTTTTGGAGCCAAAATTCAAAATTTGAATTCAAAAGAAAAGATTGTGGGGAATGGGCCGACTCCATTTTGAGTGACTCTAGGTTTGTTTTAAATTTGGATTGGGTTCAATTAGTCAACGTGTTCTAGCGAGCAATTTAGGCTTCGAAACTCATCTTGGCACAAGAACGGAACATAAAACAAAGGTAATTCCCGTGCACATGCACGTAGTGTTCATAAATTCAAATTTTGTTGTTTTGATTTCGGCTTTGGAATTTGAGTTTGGAATTCTTGATTTGGTTATAAACTTGAATTTTGGATATAATTTGGATATGATAATTGGATTTGAATCTCGCATCTAAGGTTGGGTTTGAATTTGAATTTTGTGTGTGGGTTTGACAACAGTTTAGAAATTCATTTTGGATCGAATAGTCGCAAATTTGTTGTAGGTCTAAAATTTAAATCCAAATAATAAAATAATAGTCTTTTTTGAAAAATTTGGGGTGATAACAACCATCTTGTTCTTTCTCAAAAGAAATATATCATTGACATTCTTAACAATGCTGGGATGGAGAAATGTAAAGTCGTTGTTACCCCTATTGTTCCCAAGTTACCTCTCTCACGACATGAAGGGGAAAGACTTGTAGGCGCTACTCTTTATAGAAGTATTGTTGGAGCCTTGCAGTATGTCACCCTTACTCGACCCAATATTGCCTTTGCTATTAATAAAACATGCCAATTTATGCATGATCCTACAGATTTTCATTAGGGACACGTCAAACGCATTCTGTGGTACCTACAAGCATATATGGTCTTGAAATTCAAAGAAATAAGTCTACGATGTTAGAAACAGGTGCCAATGCCAATTGGGCTGATTGCCCAGATGATAGGAGATCAACCAATGGATTTGTTACTCTTCTTGAAGGAAATATTATCTTTTGGGGATCAACTAAACAACATGTTCAAGCACCGAAGCTAACTATAAAGCTCTTGCAACAGTCGTTTCAGAAATTGTTTGGTTGAAATCACTTCTCAAGGAACTCAAGGTTGACATTATAGCACCACCAACATTGTAGCACCACCAATACTCACATGTGAAAATTTTGGAGCCACTTTGCCGCTGACCCTAATTTTCATGCAAGAACGAAACATATTGAAATCTACTTTCACTTTGTTAGAGAAAAAGTCACCAAAAAGGAGGTTCAAATTGAGTTCATTACATGAGAAGAACAGTTGGCTAATATCTTGTCCAAAGCATTGTTGGACCATGGTTTGCTTATCTAAGGAACAAGCTCAATCTTGTCGACACCAAGATTAGCTTGTGGGGAAATGATAAGATCTACAGTTATAAGGGAAAAGATATGGGAGACATTGTTTCCAACCATAAAGAGTTATCTAAAATTGGAAAATCTTCTCTAAATAAGGAAGACATCATTTCCTGTAATCTTGCCAAAATCCGTCATAACCGTGTGAATTTACATCCTAAAATCAAGATCTCAAATATGTAAAATGATTATAAATACCAGTACTCTCTCTAGTGGCAATGTACCAAAGAAAAGAGAGAGTTTTTATTGTGGCCATAAGCTGCTTCTCAGCTGAACCACGTTAGATCTTGTGTCCTCCTCTTTCTCCTTAGATTGTGTGCTGGTTCTATTAACTAAAAGAAACAAGTACAACAACAACTTGTGAATCACGATGTGACGTCCTAGGCAATAAAAGTACTTTTCATTGATTTAATTGCCATAACGTTTATAAATTCAAAGCTAATCGTCATCTTTTCACTATCAATGCCCTTAATGCTTAAACAAATGGATAGTTGAGAAAAAACCATCGAGAAAAAAGTGTTAACTAATGCTAGACAATAAAAATGTTGATCTCTTTTTTTTTTCTCATTTCTCTCTTAACTCGACAAACAACCCTATTTAGATAGCTTGGTGAGTTTGAAGAGCCATGGTTACCAAACTGAGTTTTTCAAACTCACCAAGCTATCTAAAGTGGGTCGTCTGATCCAGTTAAGAGAAAAACAAGAAAAAACAGGTGACAGACCTTTTTGTTATCTAGCATTCGTTCACACTTTTTTCTCGATGGTTTTCTCTCAACTATCCATTTGTTTAAAATAAACGACTCTGGTTAGTTGGGTGATTCTCGATAGCTAGAGGCACCATCCATTATATATATATATATATATATATATATATATATATATATATATATGAGTTTTCCGATTTCTTCTCGCTCACCTTAAGATTCATCTTCCGAGATTGTTGAAAAACGAAAAAGAGAAAACACAGAAGTTGGTGGGTACCCTACTGGGTTGATATAGAGTTAAGCAGTAAGGGCCTTGACAGTGAAAAGATGATTGTATTAGCTTTGAATTTATAAACGTTATGGCAATTAAATGAATGAAAAGTACTTTTATTGCCTAGGGACGTTGCATCAGGATTCACAACTTGCCGCCGTACTTATTTCTTCTTGAGTTTCTCCTTTTGTTGCTTCTCAAATGGAAAATTACTTTTATTGCGAAATAAGAAAAAAAGTAATTGTTATTGTCCCAGACTGCCACCGAGTCACCCGCCATTTTGGAAAAATGACATGCAAAATACAAAACAGGGAAAAGGAAATCGGAAGGTTCCAGGAAGCAATTTTGCTTTTTGAAGTGGTTCAACTCGTTGGTTTGGTATGAAAATTGTGGTCGCTTGTCTCTCTCAAAAGCCATATAAAAATAAGTCGCAAGAATCATCAACATCGAGTCCTTAATCATCAAGTAATGGACCCAGTGCGAAGAAAACTGATAGGACCTCGCTCCGGAGTAGGTCTAGACACTTTCCTACAGCCGATCCTATCCCCAAAATCTCTTGAGGGAGCCTAAAAGAAACCTATAGAAGGAAATGAAACAAAGACTCTACCCGGCCGGAGTGATAATCCCGACACTAAACTCCCCTAGGTAGAGGATACAAGTGCGTGTAAACCCCAATCCCAAGGCTGAATCCTACTACAAAATGTGTTAACGTGTGTGTGAGGCCAAACAAACACAAATGAATCAATCTTCTCTACTTGGAATAGAAAGATGCATCAATCACTAGAAATAAAGCCAATGAAGAAGCTAATGTCTAGCAGCCGGGTCTTAGGCTAATGGCCATCGGAAAACTACAAGAACACTAAAACTGAAATGCAAACACTAAACGAAGACAAAGAATCACCCCTTTAAACCGGATCTATAGGGAACCAGAGAGCACGTACCCTACCAAGGCTAGCTTGGTGTTCCAGCAAAAGAGACCACGGGATGAATACCAATTCCTGGGTATTACAGCAACCGGAAATGAGAACCAATATTACAATCACCTCACGTGGCACTAGGATGGGCGGTGTGAGGGTCAGCTTTGAGCAAATGTAGGATGGTTTGGGACAGATGCTGGTGCTAAGGAAGTCCTAAATGGAAGAGAAGTGTGAGGTGGATAACGGCTCCTACAATTGAGGGAGAGATGAAGGCGCGCGAGTGAGGTTTCCTACCAAATGTTGGAAACCTTGGCTCGTGTAGTGGGCTGACCCACCTGCTTGGATGCTGGTCACGTGTCCAGATGTGAGGTGGAAAAGGAGACGGTTAAAGAAGAGATTTACCTCTCACTAAATGTGGCTCAGGATCAAAAGAACCCCAGGCTTGTCCTTCTCTTGCCACACGAATTCCCAATAATACCCACACCAAATGTTGATGCTCCATGGCTGGACGAAGGGCAAATGTGTCCACGGACTGAGATGGCCGGAAGCCCCAAATGTACGCCAGAAATATGGCAGAGGTGGCCGGAAATTGTGGAAATTTTGACCAGCACTAAATCAAAGCCAATTCTCACCCAAATTCAGCCGGATTCGTTTCTTTCTTTTTCTTTTTCTTTTTTTTCCTTTTTCACTTGGGCGTTTCTTTTCTTTTCTTTTCTCTTCTTTTCTTTTCCTGCCCTTTTTCACTGATTTTTCTTTGTTTCTTTTTCTGATTTTCCGGCGAGAATTTCAGGTAGAACCCCAGGATGGTTTCTATCCCATTTTGCTTGAGTTTGGCTGGCTGATTGGAATCAAACTTCAAGGAAAAGTTTGGGAAATCTAAGAAATCCCTTGTGACTCGTAAGAACTAGTTTAGGGAAAGCTTCCACCGTGAAATAGGTCTGAAACTCTTGGCTGTGACTCGAGAGAATCAGGCCACTCCGTTGGCGAATCTTAACCCAAAATAATCCAACGGCGTTGCACAAGTTCAATTCTGAAATCTCATGCACTAACCTTTAGATTGCTGATATAGTTGTATGCTGCCCACCAAGGGGAGTTGCAGCCTTCCCGAGGATGAAGCTGGCCTCTAACTTCCACTTGTGGTGGATGGAAGTTGCACCGTGGTTCGCTGGAGTTGAGATGAGGAATCCGTGGGCTCTTGAAGACGCAAGGGCCGAGGCATACCTTGGATTCTTCAGCCACCAAGCCGTCGGTCGAGGGGTTGAGGAAGAGACTAAGAAAGGCGAGAAGATGGAGGAAAGACCGTCGGGTTCTAAGAGAGTTGCGTGAGGGAGAAAGGGACCAGGCACCGCCAGAGAGTGAGAGAGGGTTGAGAAGAGGAAGAGAGGGGCACAAGAGAGAGAGGAGACGTGAGGAGAGAGAGTGCTGGAACTCAAATGAAATCTTATTTTTCAAATTGCATGTGAAATCCAAATTACACAAAGTTTAAATAATAACCTAAGTGACTCGATTCACAGATGGATCGAACCGGTTCACTTTAACTCAAAGCAAATGACTCGAGAAACAAACCATCTCGGTCCACACAACTTGAACTCTTGAAGTAAAATGCATAAGTAAATGAATATGAAATTGGGCGAATTGCCCCTATCTAATGAAATGAACCCTTGCGCTTGGTGGGCGCAAGGTGGGGGCTCGTCTGGGTTGCCGCCCAGACTTCGGATTTTCCAAATAAGCCAGCTCGGCCTACTTGAGCTGAGACCATGCTCAGCCGAGACTCCCTACCTAGGTTCATTCTAGACCACCACTAAGGACTTGGATCAAGACCAACACTAGGTTGGACTAGTCCTAAACCGGAGCTAAGACTCTCAAATTGGCCTTCCTTGGTTGAATCCGCTCCCAAGTGCTGGTCTTCTTTGGATGTACTCGGACCTAGAGCCTTTGCATCTCCGCCCTCGCCACCCACTGCTCGTGCACTAAGTCATAGTTTAGCCTCCCTTGCTGTCACAGTGCATTGCTCATCCTGTAGTTCCAGTACTTCAGCCCTGACTCGACTGCTCTCGCCGTGTTCAAACACACTTTTAGGAGGAGGTCTAGGTAGACCCGTATCAAAAACCCAGTTTGGATAAAATCTGGTTTTGTAAAAAAAAGTGAAAAACCTGGTTTCTTTAAAGTTATTTAAAAACCAAGTTTAGATGCGTCACCCAAAAATAAAAAAATAAAAATAAAGGATATGTTTGGATGCAACCTCGAAAATAGTTTTGAAATTGCTTCTCAATCTTTGTTTTGAAGGTGTTTGGACCAACTCCAAACTAGGTTTTTAAAAACCTAACTTTTTCAAAACAGTGTTTTCTTACACATTTTCAATAATTTCAACATTGTAAATCAAGGTGTGAGCAATCATATTTTTCTTGATTATCAAATTAATTCACAGACATGATTCTTTTTCTTTTAACCATTGAATACTTTTTTATGGCTTTCGTATGTGCCTCACATCACGCAGAGTCAGTATATAATATGTTAGTGGCTTCAAAAGTAATAAATTTCACCATGGCACTTTTCAGTTCATTTTCAATTTTTTATTAAATAACGATAGTAATGATAATAAGTGCTTATAGGTAATATTAATAAAAGTTTCCAACAGTTTTCTAAAGCACAATGTAAAACTCATTTTTGTTCATCCAACAAAAACCAAGTTCAGAAAGTGAAAGCCAGGTTTTTGACAGGACATCCAAACTTATAAACCTGGTTTGCAAAACTCATTAACAAAATAGGTTTTCAAAAATCCAAATTCTTCAGGGCCTTATCCAAACACCACCAAAGTTCCTAAATTTCATTTCAAAAACTTGATTTTCATAAAACCTAGTTTTTACAGAAGTGGGTTATATTACCTGATCCCTTCTAGCTAATTGAATCTTACGGTTGAAGATTTATTTATTGTGCCAAGAATGCAAAAGATGTATTAAAACTTGCATGCTTGATTATATTCAATTTGGCCGGTTCCTTGAATCTTCTCAAAGAGAGGTTCGATCCAAAAATATAATTTTGTGGAGGTTAGGGCAGTTCCTCTTTGTCTGAGAGTCTGTACAGTTTTTGGCTTTGTTTTGTAATGTACTTTATTTACTTATGTTGAGTCTTTTGCTTATTGTTTGTTTACTTGCAATGGAGTACCCCCACCAATCTAAGTGTCATGTGTGGGAATTGTATGTTTTGGGTGGTCGACATTGAAATACTTTGTATGCAACTTCGACCATCCTATAAACAAAGTTGAGATATCCTCCTTTTCTTACCTCCCTCGTAGTGTACAAGTTTTACAAGATTAGTACATTGTGAACTTCCTTTATTTGCAATCTCTTTTTTTTATACACCTTGTTTTCCAAAACACTCTTTGCGCTCCTTTCGATGGTTTGAAAGCTGACGGCAACTAGATTCTTGTCGTGCCGCACGGGCCGAAGGAGTCAGCCCGTGACAAGGCCAGCCAGCAATAAATCTCACCAGTCAAGAAGGCATATTAGGTAAACCCATCCATACATAATGCCCACATTTTTTTCTTTTACAACATAAACGACACAAGGATACTTGGCAGCTAACGGCAACACCTATGAAACACCTATGCCAACATACGGCAAGCTCGAACCTTGCTATAGTTTAAATCAAATTGTCTCATCACTAGTTTCAAGAGTATAAACTATTTGTGAACGGCGATCACCATAGATTCTAACTCTTCCTAGGCTCGATCTTCGCCCTTAATGGATTCTTCATCCCAACCGTGAATTCCACCTTCTCGGTCAAGTCCACCGGTTCTCCGTCCGGCACCGACCACTCGAACTCACGGACCATGTTGGCCACGAAGTACTGAAGGTGCAGCAGGGCTAGGCCCATCCCCGGGCAGATCCTTCTCCCCGCGCCGAAAGGCATCATCTTGATCTCTCTGCTCCCCGTGATGTCCACGTCTTCTCCTTCGCCTCCGGCGAGGAACCTCTCTGGTCTGAACTCCAGAGGATGCTTCCATACCTTCCCGTCCAACCCCATCTCCCCCACCATGAAGTTGATCGTCGCGTCCTTGGGCACGGAGTAGCCATTGAGACTCACCTCCTCCTCCGTGACTGTGTGTGGCAGCACGAAGTGGCCCGGCGGGTGCCTCCTAAGAGCCTCCATGATCACCGCCTTGAGGTAAGGCATCCGTGAAACGCTTTCCTCGGTCACCTCTCCGTCTAAGCCAGCGACGGTCCTTATCTCCTCGTGGAGCTTCCCCTGAATTTGGGGATCCTTCACCAAATTGGCCATCACCCATTGCACGGCCGTAGAAGTCGTATCGGTGCCGGCATTAAGGAACTCGTTGCAGAGCGTGACTATCTCCCCTTCGTCCAGTTTCCTGCCATCCGGAAGCTCTAGAGAGAGGAGTGAATCGACATAGCAGAAGTGATTCTTGTCTACTGATTTCCGGGCTCGGATAAGGGGAAGAAGGGCCTCTTCTTGCTTCCGCCTGATCTCCAACAGGTCGCGCCATCGTTGCCGGAAGATGATCTTGCCGAGTGTGGGGAAGATGCCCAAGACGTTGAATCGCCCAAAGGCTAGAAGCGCAGTGCGCTGTGCGGTTTCCACCTTTTGGACCACGTCGTCCTCCACCTTCTCGCCGAAGCACATGAACAGAAGCAAGCAGAACATGGCGTGCTGAAAGATCCTCACCGGGACGACTACGCCTCCATTTGCGTCGGCTTCGGTCCTGAGCCTCCCCAACAGAAGGGTCAACACCCACTCACGGCCTTCGCCGAAGGACTTGGTTCGGGCGGGGCTGAGGACCTCGGCCATGAGGTTACGGCGGAAGAGGCGCCACAAGGGGCCGTAGCTGGCCGAGCTGATGTTGTGCTGATTGCTGTTAATGATGCGGGCCAAACCCGCAGTTGGAGGCCGGCCGGCGAAGGTTGCGCCACTTTGAACCAGGGCCTGGTGCGCGAGGTCATGGGCAGCGACGAAGATGGCCGTCCGAGGGCCTAAGCGGACGCTGAAGACGGGGCCATACTGCGCTCTTAGCTTGCGCAAAATGGGTTCGACCTCGAAGAATCTTAGGCCAAGCTGATGCAAATTGCCTATGATGGGGAGCCCTTTTGGGCCAGGTGGGATCTTCTTCTTCTTCTTACCGATTCCATGTGGGAGGCCGACAAGGATGAGAGAGACCGAGATGGTGAAGAGGGTGAGGAAGAAGATAATCCAGGCATCCATGTTGGCTCCTCCTGCTTGCAGACTTGGGGGCCTGGGGAGGTGAGACAGACTGCTGTCTCCCACTTTGCTCCTCAGATTTCGAGCGAAATCAACAGAAACCGTAGTAGGGTATTGGGGCTTGTCGCTGTTCCTCAAGAATAAAAGGAACGAAATCGCATTTCCATCATCTCAGAAAGGGAAAACACAGAAGAAAGCACATCCGTTCAGACGAAAGAATCTTCTGCACATCAAAGTGGCATCTCTTCACATATTGGGGAAAAAAGAAATTCACAGAGAGAGCAGAAAACCCGTCTGGATGATCCTTCTCTGCTTCGTCACTCTCCCTGCGCAACTACGAAGGATTAACGCGATGATATATTAAAGAAATTTAAGGACATAAATGTTTTTCAATAACTTAATGGTTGCCCAATGTTTGGCTACTTTTCTCCAAGTGCTGAGCCTAGAAAACTTATTTGGTGTTAATATTTTTCTAGGGAACCAAGTGACCCGAGACGAAATTAACGATTATTTATTATGCAAACTCAACTCCGTAAATGAATTGAATTAATCAATAAAATAAGAAGTGGCCTCTTTCACATAACAAGTAGTCGTATAAAATAAGACATGCGTCGTTAGAATTTTAAATGCTAATCTGGATTAGAATTTTAAATTTATAAGTAAATCTAAGAAGGCTATGTTGTTAACATGGGAACACATGTTCTAGCATTTTGTTATTTTACAAAGTAAAATTTATCAAGTTTCATTTTCACCCAAGGTTCATTCATTTAACTATGAGGGATATTTTGCTTAGTTCTACCCTTTAACATATGGTCCCTTAGGGGGCCATAACTCTGCCAACCTAAGCCTTGAAATGGAATTTCCTAGTCTACGTTTCTTCCGCAAAGCTGCCCAAACACCATTCCTGACAATGTTAGAATGGCATAAGCTGGGAAAGCTGGTCATATGCACAGCCCTGTATATGAAAAAAAAAAAGTGCATGCGATGACCAAAACACCCCCATTAAAAATTAAAAGAAAAACTTTTTAAAAGGGTAAAAAAACTTTGTGAAAAGTTTGAGAAAGTCTAAAATGCCCATTATTTTATAAAAAAAAACTTCAAAAATACCTTCCATCTTCTTTGGAATGCTTGTTGCATGAACAGAAGTGAGCACACAACTTGATCTGATGTGCTGGTACGATCCAACACATGCTATGTCCCACCATTTTGATATTTCTTCTTGCTTCAAATGAGGTTTTTATTTGTTGACCACTAAGACAGCATTTTTTATGCTCGGATTATTTTAAAATTTGCTTATAAATACACTCAGCTCCGTTTGAAACTTACAAGGCATAGTGAGCTCCCGCAATTCATATATATATATATATATATATATATATATATAGAGAGAGAGAGAGAGGGAGAGAGGCTCATTGTGGTTTCCCATGTCAACAAAATGAAAATTTTATTATAGACGACTCTAGCAGGGCCACAGATTAGTTAGGGTGTCAATGGACCGATTTGTATTGAATATCTAAGTGAAATACTTAAAAAAGTCAGATAGGAAAAATAATTAACATTTAATTAAGAAATCAGATCATATTTGAATTTAAGAATTTACACTTGATCTGATGGTATTAGTTTTCAGCATAATATCTGTTGTAGGTTCTAAACGGTGATGTCTTTTAGGGGTATAATAAGGCAAAATTGTTTCTTTCGATAAAATTTCAGCAAATTTTAAAAGGTTTGGAAAGCTAGAACACTGCTAATATAAAATGCAAAAAATGTGAAAATGAAAAATACACCAATAGAAAATGGACAAAAAAGCACAAAAATCATGAAAGAAACGTGATTTCGTTATGTTTTTTTTTTTTGGAGTTTTTTTTTTCGTTTTGTCATCTTTCTCAAAAAGATGGGCATTTTTTGTAGTTTTATACGGCTGACCTATTTTTGAACTATAATCATATATGCGTAAAGCTTGCCTTTGCGTATATCGTTCCCTCAAGTTTTCCCAAGTACCACGAGAAGTAGTTCTGTAGGCAATGCTACTTGCAATCTCTTTACTGACCAAATTCATAAGCCATGAGAGAATCATATTGCTGTAACGAACACAAAAGAAGATAATTTGGTTCATCATTCTTTGGTTCGGTGATAGAGCTATCAATAGGCACAAGATCTTCAGTGGCAGTAACCTTGCGACAATTCTTAAATTTTAAATGTTAAACTCTTTTATATTAAATGTTACGGGTATGACTGAAATGAGGTGCACATCGCCAATATTCACTATTAATTAAGGTTAATCTATAGTTAACTCATAATTAAGCATATGTTAATTTATTTAGGATCACAAATCTTTTAATTAACTAATTTTCTAATTCACCTGCTAACTTGTAGTTAAATTCCTAAGGGTATTGGACATTTTCTAATGAGTAGCACACCAATTTTTATAAACTTAGGTTTCCAAAATTTTTCAAGAACTCAAACTTCTACACAATACCAGCTCTTCGGCACACATAACCAAATTTCAACATAGTATCATTGGAGACCTGATCACGAGCTCTATCTATTTATACAAGTCTCATCTAAAGACTCCAAACTTGCAGTCTAAGGCGTTACATTATATCTGCCTTATCAAATATAAATCTGATTCAAGCTGTGACCGGAATCTATCTTCACCATTCAGATGTGAAAACAAAGGTCCGTCTTGAATTTGATGGCCAATTAAAGCTGATCCATTAATTGCAACCACAAATAGGCCGCAATCCAACTTGTTTTCTTGACGGTAACAGCTTGAAACTGCCACTTTCCAAACTTTCAAGTTCTTTGAACTCGTGTTTGATGGAAAGCCCTTCATCATTG
This sequence comes from Nymphaea colorata, assembly GCF_008831285.2. Lineage (NCBI taxonomy): Eukaryota > Viridiplantae > Streptophyta > Magnoliopsida > Nymphaeales > Nymphaeaceae > Nymphaea > Nymphaea colorata. The sequence goes on along the minus strand of NC_045147.1, from coordinate 12,781,889 downwards.
CATCGTCTTCTCCCTCTGCGCTGCTCCGTTGCAAGGAGGACAGGCGGCTGTGGAGGTACCGGCTATTCACAGCGTGGCCTGTGGAATGACATTATCTAGAGGCAGCCATATCTTGATGTTCCGCAATTGGAGTTCATGTCGACTTGCGCGTGCACACAACAAGAATGCACCAATGGCGGTGGAGGGTAGGTTCGAATTTTTTTTATAAAATAATGGGTAGTTTGGAAAAATTTCTTATTGTTATTTTAATGGAAGTATTTTGGTCGCTACACATTATGTGCATAATTTTTTTAGGGCTGTGCACATAAATAGCTTTGATTAGAATGAGAGTTTTGTACGTCGTTTCGTATTAATATGTATATTTACTTTAATACCTAAACACTTTATATATATATATATATGTGTGTGTTATAAAAAATATATATGAAATAATAAATAATTATGAGATAATAAATTAGACTCAATAAAGCTCAGCTTGGCTCATCCGTCCTCGAGTCCATTTAAATCTTTTGGCATGAGAAGATGTAAAGAGGAAGGGACGACAAGAACTTCTATTTGTTCTCTCACATTAATTGCTCTCTCTCTCTCTCTCTCTCTATTGTGAGTTGTGACGTGCCTTGATATTAAAGTTGGTGGTAAGTTCTTCATTGTGAAAATCAAATAAATGAGTTTACCAAGTTAATTCGAGCTCCAAAAATACATGATCAAGTTGAGCTCGAGCTTAATTTGCTGAAACTGAGTATGCCCAAACTCAAGCTGGCTCAAATCAAGCTAGACATGGTTCCTGTTCAGGTCTACCCTTCACCGATCCACCCCTCCCAAGACTGGCACCAGTTCAAACCAATACTCAACTCAACGCTCACCCTTTTTCAAACTCATCAACGTTTCCTTTTCTAATTTCTCAAAAACCTTTGATACCTGGCAAAGACTGGCCCTACCCCAGCCATTTTTTTTTTAATCGAGCCAATCTGTGGGTCAAATGGCTAGCACAGGCCCAGTCCATCACAGGTCAGTACCCAACTATCCATTAGGTATCCAGTCTGCTCCGCACTCTTAGGAATGTCAATGGATCATATTTGAATTTTAGTAACTATATCCACTTTTTCAGACGTTCACAGATTCATATTCAAATATGAACAAACAAAAATGATATCTGATCGGAATCTAAAATATTATTAATAATCCAAATCTGATGTTTACATTCATATCTGAATCCGAATTTGATTGATTTTCAAAATGTAAGAGTTATTACTATATGTTTGTTTGAGAATAAATCTGATCCAAATCTGCTTGGATATTTATATATAATGATATCTGAATTGGACTCTAAAATCTGATTAATAATCCAAATCTGATGTTTACATTCATATCTGAATCCGAATTTGATTGATTTTCAAAATGTAAGAGTTATTACTATATGTTTGTTTGAGAATAAATCTGATCCAAATCTGCTTGGATATTTATATATAATGATATCTGAATTGGACTCTAAAATCTGATTAATAATCCAAATCTGATGTTTACATTCATATCTGAATCCGAATTTGATCGATTTTTAAAATGTAAGAGTTATTAATATATGTTTGTTTGAGAATAAATCTGATCCAAACCTGCTTGGATATTTATATATAATGATATCTGAATTGGACTCTAAAATCTGATTAATAATCCAAATCTGATGTTTACATTCATATTTGAATCCGAATTTGATCGATTTTCAAAATGTAAGTGTTATTAATATATGTTTGTTTGAGAATAAATCTGATCCAAATCTGCTTGGATATTTATATATAACTGAATCTGAATCCGATAAGTTTATCATTTTTAAATCCTAATCTGATTTTGAGTGCTCAATCGGATATTAAGTTTTTTTCATATCCATTTTTTTAGAACGGTTTGATTGGATATCTGATCCACATCAGATATATTGACATCCCTATGCACCCTAGTCTATATGGGCGTAAGAGTTTAAAACAATGTGTACGTTATTCTAAGAATGCCATGCACCCTTAGTCCATATGGACGTAACCTAGTGTGTCATGCACCCTTAGCCTATATGGACGTAACCTTGTGTGATTACAGATATTGCTTATGAATTCAATAATCAAACAATAAACACAATTTGTGCCACATTTCTTGAAAACATAAAGTTCATCGAACATGGTTTTTAAGAGCATGTGTTCTAAGATGACAATGTTTTATTTTTTATCAAACACCCTCTAAGAGCACAAGTTGGATAGACTCGAAGTTGACCTTTCTATGTCTGGGACCAAATTCAAAATGCTCTATTCTTGATCCAAATCCAAGTTTGAATCCGAAGGAAACTGCTTAACTCACAATGAATTGAAGCTAAAAATCTTTTCAAATGAGAACATGCCTTCTGCATGTGAAAAGTACATTTGACGGGATTTTGATCAAGAACCAAACCGATTCCTAGTTGAAGAATGATACAAATGCAACCCAAATCCAATTTATATTTGCTTTATCAAATACAAATCTAATCCAAGCTGTAACCGGATTCCATCCTCAAGATTTAGATGTGAAAATATTGGCCTGTCTTGAATTTGATGTCCAATTAAAGCTGATCCATAAATTGCGACGCAGTAGCGAGTTGAAACTGCCACTTACCCAACTTTCAAGTTATTTGAACTCGGTGTCAGCAATCGACTCTCTCTCTCTCTCTCTCTCTCTTTCTTTCTCTCCCTCTCTCTTTCTTTCTCTCGTGTCAGCAATCGACTCTCTCTCTCTCTCACACACACACACACACCATGAATGCAAATTCTTCGGTTCTCCTTCTTCTCCACCGTAAAATCTGCCTCTGTCCGGTTCTCCTTCTCCTCTCTCTTAGATGACATAGCCCAAGCGCCCTTTCTTGATTTAACGCCATAGTCACAAGCAATTGCCATGACAACCCATCGATCCTGTCCTGCAATCTCTGTGGACAACTACCTATTCATGGTGGTCTCCAACTACCAGTGCAACGACTTATGTAACCTAGATTGCAGTTCAGTCTTCTCTGTGATCAATCTCCAATCCCGACCAGATCTCTCACCCTTCTACCTCTCCTTCTCTTCCTTCTGAAAATTCTGTCCCTTCATCATCACCAGCAACAGCCTAAAGGGGTCCTTACCTGGCAGAATCCTCCAGTGCCAGTAGATGACGGCCCTTGATCTCAGCTACAACAATTTGGTGGGCTGTCTCTCAACTGACAATCTCTTGTTTGTCACCAGCCTCATAACTCTTGATCTCTCCTGCAACGTGCCGACGACCGGCTTCTTTTGGCATTTCATGTCATCTACTCTTCATTCGTGCATTCCGGCCTATCCACTGGCTCCGGCCACTTTCTGTCTGGATTTATGATTTTTCTGGTCATATTTTTTATTAGTCACATTCTTGGTGCTGGTTATTATGGAGTGCTTGTTGGTGTATAGAACTTGATCTATACTGGATATACAGGTTTGTCCTAATCCTTATGTTGTGAGGAGGGGGAGCAGTTGTGTCTGTGTTCATCTGAGAGTGAATAGTGAAAGATCTGTGCGACCGTGGACGTATGAGATTATTGTTCCGAACCACGTAAATCTTTGTCATCTTCGTTGTTGCTTCTATCCCCATCTTGAGAGTGCGAGATGAGAGTTTTGTGTGTTGTTCCTAACAGTGCGAGGCCAAATTTTCTTCCTGCAATCTCAAAAGGCCCTTCCCCACCGATTCACGCCAACCATGATAAGGTAGCATTTGCTATCCAGAATTATGTTGGGAATAGTGCGAGATACAAGATATGAGGGATGTTGAGGGATGGAAGAGAAGTGGCAGTAGAGGTTCGCAAGGAGGAACCAAGCAGAGATGATGGGAAGGCCTTTGGAAGAGTGTGAAACTCTGGGTCAAGTGCAACACACTAGCACAGTTCAGGTGCAGGGGTGGTGTGACGGCAAAGGTTTCAGAGCAGTTGTGAAGGAGTGGTAGGGCATTGGAGGGTAGATGACACATGGAAGCAATGGGGACTTTCCAGAGGCTCAAGGTTTCAATGGGAGTAGCCAATGCTCTAAGTTACTGTTACTTGGAGAACGAATGGCCATCTGTTGGAGTCGATATGAGGCTCGGTAGCATGATGATTACTGCCAATCGAGAGTCCTACATTTATAGGCTGAAAGTTGAGAATCAAGCATGTGCATGTCAAAGTAACTTTTCTTTTACGGAATAACTCTTTAACTTTTTATAACATGCATGATCGACCTCTGTACTGATTGAAAACATAGATATGAGTATTTCTTTCGTCTTGGTTTCTTTAAAGATTTTCCAATCCAACCCACATGCATTCAGTTTTTGAAATTGCGAATCAAAGCAAGTTTCTCACATACAAGCAATGGCAGAAAGCGTCTGCAATTGATCCTAACTAGATTGACTATTCATCTGTCCATTATCGGTAATCTGGTAGATGGAACCAAGTTGTTTCCATGTTCTAAATGCAGAAAAGAACATATTACCATGAAATTTTAAATTTCTTTTCCTTTAGTCTCTAATGTGGTTCTGAGACTTTTGTGCTTGTAGGAACTTATAAGCTGGAGATATTCTGATGAAGTTTGTACCAAATAGACGAGGCAAAGCAAACTTTGAGCAAGACAAAGTTGAACTTGTCGAGTCCATGAGACTGCATTTTCCTGGTCACACTATGAGAGTGATGGATGAAAGAATGAAGAAGACAATGGCAACACGTGAGCAGGTGGGGCGGGTCATAGGCATAGTATTGATGTGTACAGATCGTGTACTGGAACAAAGACCAAGCATAGGCCAAGCGTCTGCGATAAATTCTCTGGTTTATATGTCCCCTCCAATTTGGACAGCAGAAAGGAAGCCAAATGAAGGCAAGGGTAGGAAGACAATAACATCCTCTCAGACAACATGATCCTCTTAACACTTGACATTTGACAGCGGAGAGAAAAGTAAACGTTGTTGTTTAACTGTTTATTCTTTGGCCCTTGATAAAGGTTAGTCTTCCCACGAGTATTTCTAGAGAGAAAATAACTTATTTCTTTTCCCATGCTTTAGTCTGTGGCGAAGGCGGGAAAATAGCACTCTATGTAATGCAGAAGCATCAATAAAAGATGATTTATCATGGTAACTGCGCATAGTAATGTGTAAGATGAATAAGCCACTCATGGGTCATCAGATTATAGGGAGTGCAATCATTATTGCCTGCACTGCCTTCATATCATATGCATGCATTTGTACAGATTTAGGTTAATATTTTGATATAATGTGCACAATTTAGTCTAACTCAAGTTTCAGAAGAAAAAAAAAGATCTTGCCTACCTGACAAAAGGTACTCATCCTTTTCAGAATGTTAGGAGTTCATATCTGGCTAGCCATACTTTAGTTACTCCTGCGAAATTGTATGTATATGCACATCTCAACAAACTGATACAAAACCAATTCATGGGTTTAGAGTGGGATGATGATTCACCCATCCCTATCTTCATATGCATGACTATGCACCACACCAAAGACTTACACTCTTGCACTCTTTCAATTGAATTGCCGTGTACAGTTGTTTCATAAGCAAATTCCTATGGGCAGTACACTCTTTGAACCATATTTTTGGCAAAAGTTGTGCTTTATTTTTCCTTCTACAGCTTCAAGGATTTGCAACTATCAATCTTTTACATGCATGACAAATCATTAAGTGTACGTTAAATTCAAAGGCTATTGATCTTAACTAACTAATGGAACATGTCGATTAGATTGATACACCGTGCAAGCTTAAAATGGATGCAAACATGAGGGGATCTCAGTCTCTGGTACAACCAAAACATTAAGAAAATAGTTACAAAATTTTTATTTCTCTTTCCTTTTCACATGACACCAGTCTGCATCGAGAAATTATAAAATTCGTTCTTCTCCTGTGGCTAGGCATATAGATGCCACCATTTAAAAATGTAATCTTGTGATAAAGGGCAATACTCAGAGAAATTGCAGTTATAGTTTCATGGAAAGTATGACTTATTATGAAATTTACGAAAACTAGTCATTTTGTAAATTTTATGAGCAAAAGGTAGGCCCCAAAATTAAAAAAAAATCATAAAATGAAGACAATGAAGTGGGTTATATATTGGACCATAAGAGGGAAAGGCTTTCAGAGCCTACTATAAGGGCTTTGTCAGACATGCGTTCATGGAGGGGGAGGGCTTTAGTGCGCCCCTTTCTTATGGGGTAACACAACAATAGTCCTCCACAATGATGGCCACAAATTTAAACCCTGACCACACATTTCCTCCAGTATTGATCTCCACCTTCTCTTTGGCAGAGAATCAAATGAAGTAATGGGGAGGACATTGACACCCAACAAGCATGAGTGGATGGTGAGAATCAAATGAAATATTGACAAAAGGTTTGATGTGCAAATAAAATTACTGAATAGTGCATAAAATAAGGATGCATGTGTAACAATCCACTTTTAGAGTTTAATTTTCACATAAACTTGAATCCGATGTGGGAGTGAGCCAACTGTTACAGTAAGTTATATGCATTCCACAAGAGTCTTCTAAAGCCCACTGTCAGGACTCTCCTGGCCTCACTTACGCACAAATCACCCTCATAAAGTGACTATGTAATCAGAGGCAGAGCTAGAAATTTTTCATAAGGAGACTGAATTAAAGTTTTTAAATTTTGACGTGAGCTAAAATATTATTTTTCAAAATTTTTATATAATACAAATATTTTTTTAAAATTTACATATAATGTAAATTTTTAACTTTTTTTGATTTGGGGTTAAGGGTTTTGCGGGCCCCACCTTGGCTCCCCTCCTGTAGTATATAATGAGGCTTGTTACAAGCCAGCCTCAATGTATAAACTTCTCCGATTAGGAAGGTAAAGGAGAAACAAACTCCGTCATTAATCAATGCAGCCAGTAATGTGGTCTGCCGCTTATTGAAACAAAAAATCAAAACAACAGTAAAAATTTAGTGATAAATGTAAAAGGCAAAGAATGCGAGAAAAAAAAAAGAAAAAAGAACAATAGGGGAATTTCGTTGACTGCTTGGCAGTTCTTGTTCGTCTCTTATTGGTAAAGAAGCTTTCGAGAAGTACCTTGTCAACTCAGGCAGCTAAATGTAATTTTAAATGTTAAGTTTGTTTGTGGAGATCGAGTAGCGCATGGGCAGTTTATGGAAATATGGCTTTAAAAGTGGACCACGAGAAAAAAGTTGGATTCGGGTAAAGAATAAGGATACGCGGCCGAATCCAAACCAGAAGGCGAGGGCAATTGCTTTTTGTTCCGACCCGAGAGCGGAGCGTGGTGTCGCGTCCTCAGAGCCAGATTTATTCGATTCGTCGTCCCACTATTTAAGGAGTCGGGTGGCGGTCGGCAAGCCTGCCGTGCTCAGAGTCGCCCCAGAAGAGGAGGTTAGGGTTTGGAAGGTGATGGCGGGTTGCGGCTCCATTTCGTAATCTTCGTGTGTCGACCGGATGAACAAGGCTAACCCGATCGGCGAGAATTTCCGGTATCATCTCCTCCTTGGAATATCTTGTTTTCTTCCTTCCTGCTCATTATTCCCATCACTTCGCTTTTGCCCTTTCCGCCGGTTCTTTGTTTTGGTTTCTCAAGTAAGGTGGAAAATTTATTCTTTCCAGTCCTTGGATAATAAAGGGCAGTTGGATTTTTCTGTGGGTTGGTTAGGATCCCCTCCTCTAGTTCCTGGAACTGGATTAATTTTCTGGAACTTCATTTCCGAGCGCATTGCAGGTTCCTAAATTTTATCTTGTATTTTTCGAAACAGCTAAAACGTGTTTCCGCCTTTTGTTTTCTATGTTTCCATGTACTGGGAAAACTATAACAGGAATTCAGATATTACGCTGTTGAGAGCGATGTTATCCCCTCGTTTTCCCGCTTCTGTAGATAAGTAGGTGTTTGTTTGGATGCACTCACGTACCAAAAAATCAGAACATGTACAGTGATCGAAATATGGTGCATGGTAGAATAAAAAATCCCAAAGTTTCCTGGTTCTCTATATCAGTGGTTGCAGCGGATTCCAGAAGCTCCCTTGAACGTAGCGTACCGATGCAATCACTTATCCAGAAATGGAGATAGATACGGATGTTGTCCTTTCGGACCATATTGTTATATCAATTAGTTGGTGACCATTCTACTGAATGCGTCCAAATTCTTCTTAATTTTTCTTATTCCGCAACTGCTGTTTGGATTTAAAAATAAAAATAAAAATCAAGAAGAAGCCCTTCGCTTCACCTCTCTCAGTCTCCATCTTTCTTACAGCATCCGTCTCTCTTCTCCAGGAATCATCACATCGGCATTCATCGGATTCGACACTGGCAGAGCCCAATTTCTACTCAGATTAAACTACCAAGGGTTTTATATCCAAGTCAATTGCACCTGCCTTCTTTGATGGCGACCCGCGTGGACCGCCCACACATTCTGGTTTTTCCTTATCCGGACCAAGGCCATTTGATCCCCCTCCTCGACTTTGCTCACCTTCTGGCTGTTCGCGGCCTCTCCATCACCATTGTCACCACCTCCACTAGCCGGCCGCTCCTTGACCCACTCCTCTCTCAAAACCTCCCCATCGAGCCCTTGGTCCTCGACCCAAATGCTCCTCCAGACCTTCGTCGCCACCCTTCAGTGCCAAGATCCAGAAACCAGATGCAAGCATTGCTCACTCTCTCGGATCCAATTGCTGAGTGGTTCCAAGCCCAACCCACGCCGCCAATTTGCATGGTTTCTGACTTCTTCCTTGGTTGGACCTACCACCTTAGTAGGCGCCTTGGCATACCCCGGATTGCCTTCTTTCCGTCTGGTGCATTCACTCTATCAATCTTCAACTCTCTTTGGATTAATTTGCCACAGCGGCCGCTAGAACATGCTGATGATGACGAGTACTTGATCCAACTTACCGATGTGCCTAACTGCCCTACCTTGCCATGGTACCATCTCCTTGCCAATTATCGAAGGTACAGAAAGTCTGATCCAGGGTCCGAGTTTGTCCGCGATTCATTTCTAGCAAACATCTGTAGTTGGGGTAGTGTCTTTAACTCATTTGAAGCCCTAGAAGGGATATACTTGAACCATCTCAGGCAGTTCGGCAAGGTTTGGGCTGTGGGGCCCATCCTTCCGCCAATGGACAATGATCGGGCAGTAGTAGAGCGAGGTGGGAGCAGCTCAATACCAGCAGCTAGAATTGTTGAGTGGTTAGACTCAAAGTCGGACCATTCAGTGGTCTATGTCTGTTTTGGGAGCCAAGCAGTCTTATCTGACCATGAAGTTGATGAGCTAGGAGCTGGGCTTGAGGCAAGTGGTGTTAACTTTCTTTGGTGCATCAGGAATGCCCAATCCTGGCCAAGGCTGGCTGCATTAGAGAGTCGTGTCCAGGATCGAGGCTTGCTGGTCAAGGGTTGGGCCCCACAAGTTCTGATCTTGAAGCACCGGTCAGTGGGTGCATTCTTTACCCATTGTGGGTGGAACTCCACCATGGAGGGTCTGGTAGCTGGCGTGCCACTATTGGCATGTCCAAGGGGCGCTGACCAGTTCTTGACAACACGACTACTTGTGGATGAGCTAGGGGTAGCAGTGAGGGTGGCAGAGCATGGGGGTGGTGTGCCAAAAAGAGAGGAGGTAGCTCTAGCCTTGGTGAAGGTGATCCACGGTGGTCATGAGAGGGCTCGTGCTGAGGAGGTGCAAAAGTTGGCCTTAGGTGCTGGTCAAGAAGGGGGCAGCTCATTCAAGGACTTCAACATGTTTATGGAGGAGTTACACATACTTCATTCTTCTAAAAAGTCCAGTTCGGCAACTCAAAAGGATTGATGGCTTTTCTCATATGTAGATTCTTGTAGACATAAAAAATGACTATATTATTTAAGGATCTATAGATGTTTTAAAGATAAAAATACTTATTAATAGATGTGTAATGCCTGTGATTCCTTAGAGCAGGAAATCTGCCAATGTCTCTTTTGGTGTTTATGTTTATCTACAAGAAGATTGGTAAATTGTAAAGCTGGAGCCAAAGATGTGTATGCTGGGTTAGGTCCTCGTTCAAGTTTTCTTCAACTCACTTGAAAAGAGAGAGAGAGAGAGCTGCAGTGCTGGATTATGCGGGACTTGAGCATTATTGAACCTGTCATATTTGTTTGAAACATATAATATTGAACCTTGAGCAGATCAACTGTTTTCTTTGTACATGGAATCTTTGTCTCTCCATTCCTCATTATTTCCATCACTTCCGTTTTTTCTTTTCACTTCCCCGTTTATATTTCTCAAGTAAGGTGACAAATTTATTGTTTCAAGTCCTTGAACAATGAAACATAGTTGAACCTTTTCTGTCCCAGGTTAGAGGTTGTTGTATTCTTTCGGTTAGCTTTCTGCCTTTTAGTCCTCAAAACTGGAATTTTTTGGAGGTTGCATTTTTAGGCTCATTGCAAGTTCACATTTTATCTTTGCCTTTTCCGGACAAATTAGGAACACACACCTTGAGTCTTGTTTCTTATCTTGCCTTTTCAGATGAATAAGAACATCCTTTGCACATTCTTTCTCTGTGTCCACATACTGGGAAAACAGGAATCCAGGTATTGCATTGTTCAGAATAGTGGTATTCTACATGTTTTCGCTTTTCTGGATGAGTATATGTTCGTTTGGGTGCACTCATGTGAAAACAGATAATCAGAACATGTTTAGAGATTGAAATATGGCATGGTAGACAAGATCCCAATTTTCATGGTTTTCTAGATAAGCGGTTGCCTCAGATTCCACAAGCCCCTTAAGCATAGGTTCCTGATGTATCCAGCTTATCCAGAAATGGAGATAGATAGGGATTTTGTCTTATTGATCACATTGTTATATCGATTAGTAGCTGACCATTCTAGTGGGTGCATCCAACTGCTAGTTCTTCTTATTCTGCAAATGTTTTTTGGAGTTTCTTCACTTTTGGCCTTTATTATATTTTTCCCAATTTGTGAATGTTTGTGAAACTCATGGTGGTAGTTTCTACAGTTATTAAATTTTTAGTACCATGGTGAGGGCTGGAGGCATCAACATGGGTGAGGAGCTGGCAGAACATGTAGATATTGAAGGTGACAATGAAGTTGAAGACATTGATGATGATGAGGTTGAGGCTGAAGAATTTGGTCCCGTGGAGCCTTTAGATGAAATCAATGAAACAGAAGCTTACAGTGAAGCAGACATCAGAGAGGCTAATGAGGGCACTGATGTAAGCTCTAGCCCGAGAAAAGAATTGGAGATTAAGGAAGATGAGATAAAGAGGCAGAAGCATGCTGAGCTCTTGGCACTCCCACCTCATGGTTGTGAAGTGTTTATTGGGGGGTTGCCCCGAGATTTTACAGAAGCTCAGCTGGGGGAACATTGTGAACGTATTGGTGAAGTTGTTGAGGTTGTTTTTTTATTTCAATTCTGGTTTCTTTAATGGCTTCTTTTGAGAAACGCTCATGACTTTCTTTTTTTTTTTTTTCTATTTCATTTGTCTTATGATCTCTAACAGATCAGGATGGTCAAAGATAAGGCATCTGGGGATCACAAAGGTTATGCATTTGTCACTTTCCGAACAAGAGACTTAGCTCAAAAGGCTATTGAAGAGTTTCATGAGAAAGAACTTGTGAAGGTGAAGCAGGTTTCACTGCTTAGTGCTTAGCAATCTCTTTTGCTGGCTTATTTTGATGAGTCTGTTGATTTTGTTGCTTGACATCACAGGGAAGGAAGTTAAGGTGTTCCATATCACAAACTAAATACAAGCTTTTTATTGGTAATATTCCAAAGAGTTGGACAGAGGAAGATCTGGGACAAGTTGTTGAGGGGCATGGCCCTGGGGTTGAAAATATTGAACTGTTAAAGGTGCAGAACCGTAGAGAAGGCATTTAATCCATGTGCTTCATTTCCCTTATATAGTCTTCATCTACTTGTTTCCTTAATTCTTTTCACTTAATAATTGTAGGACCCGCTGAACTCAAACCGTAATCGTGGGTTTGCATTTGTTGAATATTATAATCATGTGTGTGCTGATTATGCTAGAGAAAATATGTCATCTTCAAATTTCAAACTAGATGGCAATACTCCAACTGTAAGTTGGGCAGACTCTAGGAATGCAACTGACTCTGCTGCTGCTGCTCAGGTAAGCTATGTGAAAGTGTGTGGCTGTGTGTTTTACCTTTCTTCTCAGTACTGTATTATTTGTTTTGGTATGAGTCCTGGTACCAGGGACACGAACCGGTAGTGGTAGTATGTGGCCACTTTAGACGACTAGAAATGGCCGATGTTTCCACTCTCCTTCCTGCATCCGTATATATATATATATGGTGTGTGTGTGTGTGAATTTATGTATTTCCTAGATGGAGGAAATATAGTGAACAGGAAAGGGACTGAAATCTATTGGATCAACTAGATTCATTTGCAGAAATTCAAAACAAACAATCCTGGTAGTTGCAGCTTAACTCAATTCCTATGATTATTATGTCACATGGGTTCGTCTATAGGTGCGGAAGCTGGAGCAAAGCATATCCAGAAAACTTGCATGGCTATATGATACATATAGCAAGCACATATATTTATTATATTTATTTATATTTATAAAATGTGGATTACCTAACAGAAGTACCAAAATATATTAAAAATAGCGCAAAATACAAGTCTACTGTGTCCAAGCCATGTCCCACGCAGTACGCAGGTTTTCATATGAGGAACAAGTATACAAGGATAGGGTATGGTGCACCTGAAGTAAATTTATTACGTGGAATTGGCATCCATAAAGTTATCTTCAACGGTAAGGAAGAGACATCTATCCTCATGACTATTCTATTGGGCAGGTGGCAAATACCTGAATTATATTATAGCACTTGGTAGAAAAGGCAGTCTCTTGGTATCAAAAGTATCTGCCCTTCCCAACTAGCTGTAAGTTACTGAAAGAATGCAAATATCCATGTGCTCATTTGGCATCATGTTCTAGTGCAAATGATGACTTGTAAATGGGAGTGTGCACAAACCCCAAATGCTTGGATAACAATCATAATTCGTGCATGTAGAAATTCATCCTTAATTTATTAATTTCTGTAACCTATCACATTAATACTCCATTTTGACACCCTTATAATGCTTGCTGTTAGACTACCTACTATAGGCACCAGAATGATTGCTAATGCGTACATCTGCTATCCATGTAACCGTCTGGAACTCATGTCTGTGGAAGCTTTGATTTTCCAGCCATTGAACCACCACATGAACTGTAAAATATGTATTCATTATTTCCAGCTTTCATTGGTCATGCTAAACAGTTAGGATAATGTTGATGATCAACTTTGGGGTGTCTATCCTTTACATATATGGACTAGCTTTGATGCCTACGATTGTTTCTGTTTGTAGTCATCGTTCTTTTTTTCCGCTTCTGCTTTTGTCTTGTTATATTTGGCTGTTTCAAGCTATTTTTTTGCCTCCTTTCAGAGTCTAATGGTTTTAAAAATGTCGGGTCTGGTTTTATTTGTGCTCTAAACAAGTAACTGGAGGTTTCTACGTGGTTATGGCCAATATTTCCAGGTGAAAACTGTTTATGTTAAAAACTTGCCAGATGGTATCACCCAAGAAAAGCTGAAAGAACTATTTGAGCATCATGGTGAGATCACTAGAGTTGTCCTGCCACCAGCTAAGCCTGGTCAGACAAAGAGGGACCATGCATTTATACATTTTGCAGAAAGATCGAGTGCATTGAAAGCAGTGAATGAGACAGAAAAATATGAGTTTGAAGGTAATATCAGGTTATCTTCTGTTATGTTGGTCAAGAAGTTTCTGCATACAGTTGATCTTAACTTAATTTTGATTAATTGAAGTCCAGGCCAAATTTTTGAGGCTTCTCTGGCCAAACCTCAAAATGACAGAAAATCTGATACAGCTTCATTTCCTCCTGGTGGCTATCTCCCCCACTATCCTTCGCATGGTGGTTATGGTTTCATTGGTGATCCATATGGTGCTTTTGGTTCTGGGTTTGGTTCAGGAGGATATGGACAGGTTGGTTGTGGGTGTACCTTGGTGCTTAGTGAAACTCTTCTCTCTATCATGATCTTCTATTTTTTATCCTCATTGATAGGTTTAATGGAATATTAATCCTCTAAAACCAGTTGAATTTTTTTGTTATTTTACTTTTCTTTTTTTTCCCTTTACCTATTTTTGCAACATTTATGTATGTTGCTTATGTGAAAATCTCATTTCCATCATCAGCCTCTCATATATGGTAGAGGCCCTACCCCATCAGGAATGGCGATGGTCCCAATGGTGCTTCCAGATGGTCGTCTTGGATATGTATTGTAAGTTGTGAAGGCTGCTTTAGTTTGATCATGAGTTTGTTCTAATCTTTTGTAAGCATATACATATGATATTAACATGGGGAATGAAATCTAAAATTCTAAGCATATTAGTGCACTTTATTTTATTTTGTTTTATTCATGAAGATTTTGGTCCAAAATGACATCCATTACTTTCATCATCTTATGCCATTTGAATGTGCAGACAACCACCTGGTGCATCAATTGGTCCACCTCCTGTTAAACGTAACAGCAGGAACAATCGCTCAGATGAGCGGCATGGCAGTGGAAGTGATAGCAGTCGCAGCCACAGGTACAGACCATATTAAATTCTTAAAAATGAGGTTCTTAATTTCTTTTACACTCTAAAATTTGTGTGCAAGAATTTTTTACTGCAGCTGTATACCCAGTACATTTATGACACTTAAAGAAACAGGAGCTTCTCTCCTTTATGACTAACCTTTCCCAGCCAGATATATTAACATCTGGAAGTATACGGTTGAGTAAGATGTTTCGCTGCTGAAAAATATTATGCTAATGGTGACTTTTTATGTTCAAACACTTTGGTTTATTTATTTGTTTGTTTTCCTGATGATGGAGAAAACAATCTTGAGGGTGGGAGACCTGCCTGTGTTGGTTAACCTGTTGTTCCCTGCAGTTATCTCTCCCTCAAGTATAGAGAAGCCAGCTTTAGCACCATCAATATGTAACATTGCGAATGAATGCTTTTCTATGGATAACATCGCAAATGAATGTTTCCATATAGAGATGATCTCGACCTGTCCACTTACACCTGTAGCTCCGTTGGAGCTATCTGATGTAACAAGTCTTTTATGTTCAAGTTTTTCTGGTCTTTACTTTGGCCCTAGTGATGCGGCAGTTACCCAGTCCTGGTGATAGTCAAGTAACTTTGGGCTTCATCTTTGTTGATTCATCAGCTGCACTTGTATCACACAAAATGTGTAAAGTTTTCTTTTCAACATTTTTCGGGCATCTTTTGATGAGGCGATAACGGAGACTTGTCAAGTACACGATTGGCTAACCTTGTTCAGCTGGACAAACAATGTGATTGTATTCTTTGTTGATGTTTGCTTGATACTGCATATACAACACGGGTACTGAATGGATCCTTCCGTGTTGCTTTCTTACACAACAAAAACTAGTTCTAATAGTCGTCAGATGGTATTATAGTTCATGACTGAATTCTTTTGCTGGTTAATTGGACGATTGCAATTCTAAATATTCATATCAGTTGGCCATGTTATGCTAATTGCTTCATCAACATATGTCGCTGTGACGACACGTCTGATTTGTTTCCGAGTTGTCAGGTAATAAATAGTTACGTAACTTCGTAGAACACAATTATTAATGCGACATCTCTTTTAAACGTGAGGAATGAGGTATGAACTGGCGAAATGATTTGCTGAAGAGGGGAGAAAATTGGACTGCTGGAACTTTTTTCTCTGTTTATTTCAGTTTCGACAATTTCCATTCGGTCCAAATATCCCAAATTTAACCATAGCAGGATTTCACAATTTTCCTCGTTTCACTTTCTTTGGTGGCCGTTTTCTTCAGGTAAATCTCTGCATGGGATGGGCCTCGTCCTTTATTGCCAAAAAGCTATGTATTTTAAGATAAGAGTGAGTCTCCGGACAAGAAACTAACCATCATCTGGAAGCCAAGGAACCACCATGGTGGAACGGTAACTTGGACTTAACCTTCGGTGATGAGTTTCCAATCATCGCATGGATGTTTTCACTGTCTGCGTCCGTGGGTTCAGGTGCTTGCTTGGAATCATCAGGCTGTCAAGGAACAACATGATCTCTTGCTATGCTCGTCTTCAACCGTCAAATGTCAAGTATGTCATCATCATGCTTGTCCATGTTCCTCTAACATAACTGCAGTTAAAAAAGAAGATGGGTTTCCAATTCTGTGGTAGCATTTCCTAGGTTGCAACGTAGGGCTAAACTGAATCCAAGGTGTTGCATGCGCCCCTAAATGCATAACTGGCCTTGGAAGGCTATGTATAAAGTGCAAACAACCATGAGCGTGCGTGCACTCATCCACAGGTGGTCCCTTCAATCTTGAGGTCTGTTAGACATTTTCACAGCATTCCACACGGAGCTAGATTGTCCTCCAAGTATGGAAGATTGCTTTCCAAAAAGAGGAGATCGTCCTTCTCTCTGAAATGTTCTCTTGGTTGGAGCTTTCCAGCATCTTGACGTGGCCATGACTTCAACGTACCAGGGGTGGCCCAAGCAAAGACAGTAGCGGTTAATTTGTATTTGACCTGAAAAGAGGAGATCATGTTGGATTGTAAGATTTTGTTAATCGGTCAGCGAGATATGTTTTAGGAAACTTGCAGAATCCGACCTACGCTCAACCCCAAGTTTTCATTAAATTTTGCAGTTCTCAATGTGAAAAAACGCACTTAAATATTGGACCCTGTTATCGTTTGTGTCATGAAAGCCTGCAAGGGTCCTGGTGCCTGGATGCTATGTATCCTGATCTTAACCTACGGATCTGATTTCATGTTTGATGGAACTTTTGCGTTCAATTCGATTGAACATCAATTCAGATATATCCAGATCTGTATATACTTTCAACTGAAATGAACCAACACACTGTTTTGTTGAAAATAGTTGGACATCGCAAACTTGCGTTAAACTCCGGAAGGTCATCGGAAAGCAAAAGATTCGGTACATTTTTTTTAAAGGAAACAAACGTCAAACAATTATAGGGTTGTTGAGAAAATTTTATTTTGGATTTCTGTGCTTCCTAATCTCGTTTACAAATTACAATAAACGGAAACAGAAAAGCTCCGTCTGAAAAATGAATCCAGAAGGACAGTGTGGTACTGGAAGTCATGAACGTTTCATTCCTCTTTCCTTTCATCAGTTTAGTCCTTCTTAGACATGGCTTCTGATTGGGGCAACTTTTGTTTTGAAGCCCACATCAAAACCGGATCTTAGGGAGTCGCTTGACATTAGGAACAATGTGTCAATATTTTATAAATCTGCAGGTATAACATCTGTTCACATGTTTTATGACTCCAATTATAATGTAGATTTATGTAACACTCATTCGTATTCTTACTGCCGAACTGCCCTGTACAATGTATATAAATCCAAACCTGAAAAAACTTTTCGACCATTGAATCCAGAACTGAATATGGAAACTTATTTGATTTGACTGAAAAGTGGCAAAAAGACGCACATATTCCCATCGAGTCCGAGGTGCAGTCAGATCAGATTCCGCTTCTAGAGGTATCGGGAATTCGATCCGGATCATTTCGACTGGCGAGTTGATCCGATTAGGTAAGACTGTCTAATATCCAGATTCGACCCGAGCCCACTTACGTACATGCGAATCGTTGGAGGATCCAGAACCGTCAAGCGTTAGCTATCCCGAGTCCAGTACAGATCCGATCCATTCAAGGCCTCCCATTTCCATCGCAGAGGGAGGGAGGGACGGGGAGGCAGAAAGAGAGAGAGAGAGTGAGATACGGGGGGTTGAGCATGGGTTACGTTCTGAGGGTTCGGTTGGCCGCCTTTTTCGCCGGAGCAGCGACAGCCTCCGCCGCCGGCTTCTACGTGCTCCACCGTGATTACAAGGTCGCCCATGAATCCATCTCTGAGAAGGTCGGTTGCCAATTTCCTCTCGTTTTCTTTCTTTTGCCTTTCTCTATTTATTTAACTTGATGATTTGTCTTTGCACCTGTCTCTGAGCACTCACTTAGTTTATGCATCTTCTCTTTGCCCTCCTCTTTCCCCATGACTCCGTCAATTTCTAGTGAGAATTAATGATACATTTTCACTTGGATATCTTGGGAATTTCCTTATTTTGATGTTTTCGTTGCTCATTGAGTTTAGTAATTGATATTGTTAGATCTCTTCGCTTGCTAGTCTTTTAGATAATAGTACTTTTTGGTGGTCTGAGAATAGAACCACATTCCGTCAAGTTGGGATAAAATTGGGAACTTGAGCTACAATGACAATCCCAATCTCCCATTTTTTTTTCTATTTTTCAGAAAATTATATGTGTAAATGTGCGGTGCTCATATTGGCTCATGATGTTCCAGCTCTCCCACTTCAGTCCTCTGGAATGTTGGGAAATGATTTGAGTCATAATTTTCAGCGAGCAAATTTGTTGAATTTATCAATATTTCCAGAGAATGTAGAGATTGCGGCTCCTAATTGTCCAGTTTAACCGTACTATGTGTGGGATAGTGGTGTCCTCTTCTTCTTAGAGAGGACAAGTTTTTGGTAGCAGATTAAAAGAAAAATCTTTGACTGCATAGAGCATGTATATATGACTGAATAGGGAACATGTATGATAGCCTCGTAACATACCAGAATATAGCAACTTGTTTATGCCATGTCTGGTAATCACTAAGAACTTATGATTCTAGCAGAATTTTGGTAATTTATGCTTGGATGTCTGAAAACTTACCCTTGGATGTTCAAGCTAATCTGTTCACTTGAATTTTCAATGTGGGAGAACCTTGTCCGGACAAATTTTGATGCTGCTTGAACTAGAATATGGTTCGCACACTGCTTAGTAGATGCTGAGGTGTCAATATGATGCAGTTTCAATGGTTTTAACTAGTGTCATCTTCAGAAAATGGAAAATTAATTTGTACAGATATTCATGCAATTGTATGATGAATCTACTTGCTTTTGTTGATGAGTCGATGGTGCAGCACCAGCTGGGGAGCTGTGACAATGGAATCTGGGGAAGTCTTTTGACTTTTGAGAGGATTTAAGGGGAAAGAGAGCATAGTTGGTCCAAGGTTTAGCATCAGAATGTATGTTATAGGAATGATGATAAGATGCTGAATTTACTTGATTTAGTTTTAGTTGATCATAACCCATGTTGGTTGGATGCTCTTGCTGTATGCTTGTGTGTGTGCTGGCTTGATCTGGAAGCAGTAGCACTCGTTGGGTGCCATCGAGCTCTAATTTTGTCTTACTGGGTATCGAGTGCTTTTGTTTTGATTTTTCTTTTGTCTGATTGAGACATATATATCATTCTGTTCTTGAACCAGAAGCATCTTAACTTGAATTATTGCTTAATGAGCTTGTGGTAAAATATAATTCTCTTCTGAAGGCTCAGGTTGGGTCGCTTAGTTATTGTCAAGCTTTCTTGATATTCATTTTCTTATTAAAATACATTTACCATTTTTTGTATAATTTTTAGATTGTTTGGAGAAGCAGGATTTCTATCTGCTGTATAATTATGAGAAGTGGCCTTGGCTTGAACAGCAGTAAAAAAATTAATGCTAATAACTATACCAGTATTGGTGATAACAGTAGCAATTTTGTCTATTTTCTTGTTCTTATTAGAGTTGTCCTTATTGTCAAGATTATTGTCTAGCTACTGTTTTTTGGGAAGGTGAGAATGCTTTTTGTCCTTGACTTCCTGCATTATTTTAACCTCTACATTCTCTTTCCTATTTGTATAACAGTTGCTCTTTGCAGCTTTCTACCATTTTTTATAAAGTTAGGAAAGAAAAAAAAAAGGAAAGAGAAAGGTTAATTCTTGTCCTCTCATTGGGTAGGGTAGGTAAGAAAATCAGGTAGCTCTTATTGTCCTTTTATTATCCATTTATCTTATGTAAGGTCTTTTTTATGTGCCTTATTGAAAGACAAACGCCGATGAATCCAGCCTGGTGTTCAGTCAGGGGCATCAGTGCTTCTGAAGCTTAAGCTCCCATAGTTTGAAATTTTGAATTACAAAGACTGAAGTTCATGCTGAGCACTTCTGCTTCAGGTTAAGTTATACACAGTCAACCCTGACATCCTATAACTTGGCGAAGAAATGACCTCATTTATTTGATTTAAAGCATGATTGAGAATGTAAATTAGCAAATTCTAGAGTCTTTTATAATTAATTTCCTTATATATGCCATCCGTGCCATTAGTTAACAACTAAAATATTGAGCTAAAGTTTACATACGTGACTTATATGGCTATATCCTTCCAATCACATTGAAAACCATAAAATTTGACCAACTCCTATCTTGCAATGAACAACTCTTAACAGCAAATGTCGTCTGAGTGACAATACAAGTATAGATACCCTCTTTTCCTTTTGAACTTAAACATAAAAGGATTCAGGTGTCGAAGCTTCTATCTTCTGTAATACAGTGCAATCCAGGTTTTAAAATCCAGTTAGTGGACTCAATTGCAACTTGATGAGGTCGGCTTTATGTTTTGGTCAGAGTCAGTCCAAATCCTGTATTAAGTTTATGTTTATACAAAATATATAAATATGTGCATACAGTGAGTATGTTTGTTATTGTCATACACACATATAAGATAGAGTTGGCAGTATAAGGGCATTCCTTAACCATGAAAAACATTAGACATACAATATACTGACTGGCATGAGTGAACTCAAACTTAGAAGTTAGAACAAATCAGTGATGATTTATTGTGGGGTCCTGAATGTCACGTTGTCGCCAACATGCTCATTATATGCACCGGTGTTGTTTGTCAAGATATTATGTACTTCAGTTCATCCAGTGCATATGACAAAACTAGGGCAGATCATTGTGGCCACAATATTAAGGTTATACTGTAAGGCTGTCATTTCCCTCAAACCATCATCATAATCAGGCAACCTCTGAGACAAAGGTGGTTCTGGTCAACAGGAGCAGAGAAGCTTCACAGCATCATGCAATAGGTTTACATAAACCTAGAAGCCTCCACACATCTCACAATGCACAATAGCTACTCCTCAAGGAGCTCTGATAAAGGATACAACAGAGACACTATACTTTATTTATTAGAGACAGAGGGATTCAAAAGCCCTATTACAAAAGGAGGAAAGTCTTTAGTGTATACAAGAGGTAGAAGAGAAAAAGATAGCTGTTGAGGTGGCTTGAACAGCCAGCTTTCAGTCAGTCAATGGCTGAATGAAACACAAAAAACAGGAAAAATGATAAATAAAGAACAGAAAAAAGGGGTTAAAACAAAAAACCATAATACAACAGAAAAAGAAAAACTGCATGGGGCTCAGCCATGATAACTTCTTCAGATTTGCATGAGTGTGTGTCATTGGCAAATTGGTTGCACTCTCGTTGTTACAACAATAAAGTTTAGATGGTCATTCCAAACTTTGTGTCCATGTCATGAGGTAGACTTTCCAATCATACAACCACCATAGTTATAGCTGCCATAAGCCCATAACTCTACACTCAACTCAGTAGATGACATGGGTAACTTTTCTTGTTTTTTGCATCACTAAGAAAAAGGTGGGACGATTAGGTGAACACACAAAATTCAGTCATGGAGTGATAATTGTTTGGGTCACTCCCTAACTATGGTAAATGAAAAGAAAATTGCCTTGAAAATAGTATTTTTGATATAATGGATTATGGTACACACTACAACCACCCATATGAATGGATATCAAAGCATGTTGAAACTGACCCATAACATGCTAAACATCTGCAATGTCTACTCTAGCTTTGTAATTGTGGGATATGAAAATGCTCAAATCTACTAAGGAATTGGTATACAGTTGTCAAGCGATTCTCTTTTCACTAATCTCCATCTTCATACTTAAGCTCTTAAATGTTTTTATAACTTCATTATAGTAAAACCTGACCTTTCAATAATATTAGAAGCAATTTAGTTTGACATGGACAATAATCACAGCTATGTAAGCTACTTCAATTCCGAATAAATATGTTAGAACCCCTAACTATGAGAACCCCTAACTATTAAATATTGCAAAGGACCACCTAGAATCTTAAAGCTTTCTAATTCAACACTGTCCTTCAAGTTAGAGCATACATGTTGATCATTCTTAGCTTGTCTGGAGAAATCAATAATAGGAAGAGCCTTGGTGAAAACATCTGCAGCTTGATCTTCAAATGATACATGAATGGTGGATATGGTTCTTCCTTGGACAGTGTCTCAAATGTAATGACAGTCCACTTCAATATGTTTAGGTCGCTCATGGAAAACTAGATTGTTTGCAATGTTGTTGGCTGCCTTATTATTACAATGCATCCTCATTAGGAAGATGGACTGACACACTTAGGTTAGATAGAATGGATTTAGCCCAAGTCATTTCCGTTGCAGTTTGAGTCATAGCCCTGTACTCAGATTCTGCACTAGATCTTGACACGACACCTTGCCTTTTGCTTCTCGAAGATATTTGGTTGCTTCCCACAAATACGCAGAATCTAGTAGTAGGCTTCTTGCCTTTGACTAAGCCTGTCACTAAAGGCTCCACAGTCCATTTCTAAGGACTTGCTTTTTGTGAACAACCTTTATCTGGAGAGGATTTCAAATATTTGACCACCATTAATGCTGCATCCGAATAAACTTTCCTAGGTCTTTCCATGAATTGACTTGGCTTTCCCATTACAAAGCTAATGTGTGGTTTGGTCATAGTAACATAAAGGAGCTTCCCAATAAGGGATATGTATGATCGAACATCCACTAATTCTGACTAGTCATCATGATGATGTATGAGTGGATTCATAGGTAGAGTGGTTGATTTAGCTCTTAGCATCCCAGTGTCCTGCAATAAAACAAGAACATACTTTTGTTGGGATAAAACTACACCTTCCCCGCTACAAGCAACCTCTATGACTAGAAAATATAGTAGTTGACCAAGGTCTTTCGTCACAAAGTGTTATTAGATGAACAACTTTGTATCAAAAATTTATTGATCAAAGTCACATGTTAGAATAATATCATCAACATTACTAGAATGGTCAGATCTCTGGAATTCTTTTTGATAAACAGAGAATGATCAAGACGGCATCTTGCAAAGCCACAGCTCATGACCACCTCAGAGGACTTGTGGAACCACGCACGAGAACTCTACTTGAGTTTATATATAGCCTTCTTGAGTTTGCATTCTTTTCCACGCTCTCCCTATCGTTCAAACCCTGTGGCTGTTGCATATAGACAGTCTCATCGAGATCACCATACAAAAATGCATTTTTGACATCAAGATGATACGTGTGTCAGTCATGGTGTACAACCATAGAGATGATAAGACGGATAGTTCCCAACCGGGCGACAAGGGAAAAAGTCTCAAAAAATCAACACCATAGGTTTGCATGTAGCCCTTGGCAACCAATCTAGCTTTGTACCTTTTCACAGAACCACGTGGGAGTGTGGAAAAGTGTGCAAACTCTCATTCTCTTCTCTCTCCCATCTCTTCTCTCTGCTGATCGGGAGATTGTGGAGCAGCGTGGAGAGGGAACCTAATCACACGTAAAAGGTATGTGTGATTAGGTTCCCACGTGGATGTAGTGGAGCGTGAGCAACTGTGTGGGATCTGCGTTGGCAAGTTCTAAGTCAGATCTGGGCTCGTGGAAGAGTGGCTGCATGTGGACCATATACTTATCAGATTTGTTGGCTGACCGTGGAAAAGTGGCTGCAAGTTGGGTATACTCTTATCAGATTATTTTTTTTATATGCATATGTGGATTCGAGTAAGCAACGTATGAACCCTACCACGTGGGAGTTTGCTGGACTGGTTTGCTGAACAACAATTTGATAGTTTTCTTTTGGTACTATTGTTGATGCTGAAAGAAAATTTTCTGCTGCTTAGTTCTTCTCAAGTTGATTGCTGTGCATTGTGGGAGTTTGGTGGACTGATTAACTGAACAGCAAGTTGATAGATTTTTTCTTAAGTACTAATGTTGGTGCTGAAAATAAATTCTGCTGTCGAGTTCTTGTCAAGTTGATTTCTGTGCACTATACTCTTGATTTTATCAAAGTGCGACCAGATTAAGGTGATATTGTCCAGTCTCTCATTATGTCTCTGATACCATGTTACAGCTCGAAGTCTTCGAGAGAGAGAAAAACTATACATCTAACCCTAATCTCAATAACAAATTAGGGCTGCGGTAAAGCATTACAAATAACATCAACAAAAAATAGAAAAATGTTTAAAGATAACCCCTATCTATTAAATATTTTCAAGGACCACCTAGAATCTTAAAGCTTTCTAATTCAACAGACTATATAACAAACATTTGGGTCTTGTTTAAAACCATATAGGGTTTTTCTTAATTGAAAAGCCTTTCCCTTGGAAATATCCATGTCTGAGGGGGGATTCTTATAAACATCATTTAGCATCCATTTGGTACAAAGATCACTTCTTAACAGAAGAAACTGTAATAAGGTCCTAATTAGTCTGGCTAACCAGAGGGAAGGTTTTTTCTCATAATCTATATTATACTCTTGAGTGTATGCTTCTTCATTGATGTAGGCTTACTTTCTAAAGTTCCTTCACTTTTGGTGTCTATTCCATAGTTCTGCTTACAACCCATTATTGTTTTACCTTGATGAAACATGAACAGGTTGAATTTTCCCATGTTCTGCTCTTTTCAAGAGCACTAGAGCAGAAAGTTTAAGTTTCATTTTTTTCTACCAATGTCTTTTTTTGCCTTCACAATATATTGTAGCTGGTCGGTTGAATGAGTAGCTAGTAGGCTATATCTAAGGGTGAAAAACTAGGACACAAACCTTCAGGAGCTATAGAGTGTCTAGTAGACTTAAGGCGTGTGTTTGAATTGTAAAGATTATGAAGTATTTAAGATTCATTTTTTCTACCCAATGTCCTTTTTGGGCTTCATGATATGTTGTAGGTTGGTGGGTTGAATGAATAGCTAACAGACATGCTTTATATACTTCATAATCTAAATTTAAGGAGCTACAGAGTGTCCCGTAGACTTAAGGGATGTATTTGATTCATTTAGATCTTGATTTCCACAAACTAAATTTCTCTTACCTGTACTGTAGTTTGGATATTCTTAAAAGGGTCTAAAGAATTTGAAAATTCAACTGAGGTATCATCATCCCAACGATTCTTGAAACAACTCAATCATTGTGAGAAGCTCCATTGTTGCAAGAATTCAACGAACAAAAATATTGTATTCATCATTACTCTTTGATTCATTCTTCTCAATTCCATTTTCATTTTTCACAAAGAACATTTCCTTAGACATCCAAGTTATCACTTTTGATGTCATACATCTACATTCTTTTTGAGTTTCCGAATAACAGAGAAGACACATCAGTAGCATTTAGTGAAAGTTTTTTTTTTTTTGTCTATTATAACCAATCATTTACAACAAAAAATTTTTGTTTTTCAAAATCCAGATCAATAGAAAATGGTTTTTGAAAAGGAGAAGAGTCATCCAAGGATTTTTAAAGTATTTACTAATTAAGTAAACTAATGCAAGGGCGCCTTTTGGCCTGAAAGTTTTTGGAATTGTGTTTTGAAATTACAAGAATTCTAGTGGTCTCTAGTACAATCTAGTTTGCTTATTTTATTCGGAGTTTTAGCACATGACCTTTGATGTAAAATCTCACAATCTTCAAAAACTTCTTAAATTCATTTGCTAGTTATTCTCCTTTCCGGTCCTTCCCAAGAATCTTATCTTGATTTCAAATTGGCTCTTGATCATGGTGTGCAAAAATTGTGAAATTATTTAAGACTTCATATTTTGGTTGAAGAACTAAATAGTAGTAGGCAATAAATATCATATGGTACGAAAAGCCTTCCTTAGATACAGTAGCAGCGGGATCCCAAACATTGAAATGAATAAGTTCAAAGGGCACCTTGAGACAAAAATTTCTATTACAGAAAAGATGATGTCTTTATTTTTTCTGTAATACAATTATTACAAGAAAAATCGCTTCTCGAACATTCTTTCAAGAAAGGAATACAAGTTGCAATAAAGTTAATAAGTGGGTGTCTTTGAGTATCTGTCCAGCCATCAGATACAATTGAAACTCCATGTCACTTCCATGTTAACCTTTGATATTGTAGCAATTTATCTATTCGACTCTTCTCTTGTTGTAGGATGATGGTTCGAAGCTTTTCAGAGCTTGGTGTAACATATCTAGACATGTTGCTATTTGCCAAAGATGTAACTAGATCCTTCCATTATGGATTTCTAGCTGCATTAAATGGTATGCAACTAGAAAAGAAGAATGTTCCAACTTTTCTATCTAATTCCTGCCTTTTTTGTAAAGCAAACGTCTGCTTAATTGATTTTTGAGATGTGCCCACCTTTCTTTTTTTCTGCCCTTCGAACGCATCATCGTAGAGTAATACTGATGGAATGTTAATAAAACCAGATGATTTACCACTTTTCTTCATATCATATTGTTTTTGCTCCTTCTTCAACTCATTCACACTATCAGGTTTGATCTTTTTACACAATTGAATACCATTCTTGTTGATGTGCAGTAGATGGGCTTTAACTCTTGTATATGTCCCACAAAATTCCTTTCTACAAAAAGAACATTCAGAGATTACATTCTCACCACCTCCAGGAGCTTTTCCTTTCTTTTCCACATAACCCCATAATGGCTGGTCCTCTTGTGACTGTGATGAAGCTCTCGATGCACAACTTGAACTTGTAGGTGTAGAAGTAGTTCCCTTCTCTTTACTTTAGGCAGCCATACTATAACAAAGATAATTAAACAAGCAACTTAAATATATTTGAAAAACATAAAATAACATATAACCTATGTTAACAACAATCGTAGGCTGCATTGTGCATAACTTATAAATTATAATCAAATTAAATATAACTCGACAAGGGCATATGCAAAACCACTTGCGTTTTGCATATGATGTAAATGGAAGAGACAGACAAGGGAACATGTCTGAAGCACAGGGAAATGAAGCCTAACAAAAAGCATAGGGGAAATTTGAGATGGCATGACAAGAAATCTCAGAACATGGCATTGCAAGTTACAGACTTAAGTTTTCACAGAACATGGCATGAACAATCACAGTAGTCCATTTCAAGCATTGCAAGTTACAGTTTCCAGTTTTCACAGAAGAGAGAAAACCAACAGAACACGGCATGAACAGGGAGCACTGGAGCCAGAAATTTGAGATGGCATGAACAGGGAGCAGAAAATCTCAGTTGATAACTGAATGTATCAAGAAAAAGGAAAAAATTCAAAACACAGCATGAACAAGGAGCAGGCGGCGAACCAGTTATGAACAGGTTTTTGAAACAGTCAAACAGATGCGAAACTCAAAACAGGTGAATAGGGAGCTGGAAATTCCGCCGGAATGTGCCATCAATTTTGGTAAACTAGAAAGAAGAACAAATCCCACCTCAATGAAGCAGATCAGAACCCTAAAAATCAAAAGGAAACAAAAAAAAAAAAGAAATGAAGAAACCTAAGCACCCGCCTGAAGAAACCCGTTGTCCATCACCAGAAGAAGCCCGCCGTCCGTCGCCGGAAGAAACCCGCCGTCCGTCGCCAGCCGCCGTCTGTCTTCACCTACCCAAGCACTCGCCGGAACCAAAACAAAGAAAGTCAAGAGGGAGAAATCACGGGTTGCTGTTTTAACGTTTTATCGTGGTTTGGATCTGGTTCCGACCCGGAACCAGATCCAAACGTACCTGCTTTGCCGCACTGGCAGACCAGTATGGGTACGCGGGTCTGTGTGGCGTACCGGTGTGACATAGATCAGGAGTAAGAAAGATAATGGATTTGTAGAATTCTTTTGTCTTTCTTGTTGTTGATGTCTAATAGCTAAGTCATGTGGATCAGCCTATTTAGCTCAATAAAACAAGTTTACCCTCAAATGTTAGTAAGCTCTCCAAGATAGTCCCAGATGGATTTATCCCCTTGTTGCATGTTTATGACTTTTTCTTGGATATTACATTTAGGGACAGTCTCTTTCAAGGCGTGTCTCCTTAGGATAATTCCAAGGTTCATGAGCCAATCTGAATTTTGCTAGACTAACATTAGGCAAGCATCTATACTACTTAAAGCAAGCTACAACCTAGTGATGTCCTGTCTTCCATGCTTTCCATTTTTTGATAATTAACAATGACTTTTTTCTTTTTTTTGGTAAGCTCAATGTTTTCCATCCACACCTTTCTAAGAACTAATTTGGGTGGACAAAATTTTGGGAAAGGAAAGAGTTTCAAACTGTCTTCCATCTAGCTACACAAGGGAGAATACAAGAGATCTCGCAGGAAAACTTTTGAAGGCACAATGAGATGCCAACAAGGAACACACAATAGCCACAAGGGCACAGCAATCACGAAAACCTTGCTTCTTCTCCTACACACTTACCAAAGCTGGCCAACAGCGAACTCTTAGACAGTCAACGGCTGAACCAAACAGAAAGAAACAGGAAACGTAAAAAAGACAGGAAAACAGAGAAAGGACTACAACAGAAACAAAAGAGAAGGAAAAGGAAATACACGTGCATGCACACAGAGACACCAACACAAAACATCCTCTTGGCTCTTATAGACCAAAAATTATGTCTATCATTCAAGTGCAATTTGTAGTTAAGCAGATCTTGAAGTAAACTTGCCTGGCTAAGCATCTTTAGTTTAAATATAGTGATACTACAATACAAGTTTAACGTATGTTGTACATGCTGTTGTTTTCAGGTTTTCTCGTTACTCCATTTCTGGTTCTAAGGTTTTGCTCGTTTTTGTGATAACAGAGAAATTGTCTGCTTTGGTACTCCAAAAACTACCAAAATAAACTGTTCCCAATGTAGTTCAAAAGGCGTTATAAATGTTTTGTTATTCTAAAATGTTATATGGGTGCGGTGGTATTGGTTGAACAGCAATTGGTATCCAAAGTTTGCACAGCTAGCACGCTGAGTTTACATGGTTTTCTGCTGATTTTGACCCTTGGTGCAGGTGCAATCCTTGTATGAATCACTTGATGAAAGAATTTCGTCGTTGGAGAGACTGAAAGAGGTAAAATCACAAGCGGAGCAATTGGATGCTACTGAATAAACATGGAAATGGATACGAGAAATAAAAAGTTTTGTTCTTGTTTTCTTGGGGGCTGTTATCTGAGACGCTCATATTCCCAAGAGAGGCTGCTTGTAACCAGCAACATGGAAACAGTGGAATGATGTATATTCACTGAGCTGAAACTTTTCTTTGACAACTCAAACAGAGCTCATGCTTCTAGTTGGTCTCTCAATTTAAGAGCAAGCAAAAAACTTAAAAGATTCATTACTACTCGTGGATGGTTTTGCTTGATTACGGGGTTTCTACCGAGGCTTGTTGCATTCATATAATGAGCCTCGTGGATGGTTTTGCTTGATTACGGGGTTTCTACCGAGGCTTGTTGCATTCATATAATGAGCTTTATTCAGAAACACACATTTTCGTTGGTTACGTTACTGCTAGTTTTTCTCTAACACAGTCTAAAGATATTTTCATAACCTATATTTCAGATTTTCATCTTCAACTGAAAGAAAGGCGACTTTCACGGATGAGCAGGGTTTTTTTTTTCTTTTGCCGTGGTAGATCTGGTGATTCACCTTCGCTAGGAATATGGAATATGTGCTTTTTTGTCGTCCAAGTGCAAATTCTGTAGATATTCGAGCAACCCCGGCAATGTTTGTGGTTGCACCAGTTTTAAACCTCTGGTTATGATAATTTTATCGTATGGAAAAGAGATTTCTTTTGACTCTTATGAGGGCTTAGGACTGCTTCATTTTGTTTAATAAAGGTAGGGTAATAAAGGTAAGGGGCCGCATCTCCCATTAAGCTGTTATTGCTGAGGACTGCTTCCTTTTCCCCAAAAAGAAATCCTTTTCCCTAAAAAGAAAAAAATCTTCAGCCCTTATGATTGTCAGTCCCAAAACCTCAGATAGTAATTGAGATCAGAAGGTGTGATACATGCTACGTATTAAACAAATAACAGTCGGGGTAGCAATTCGTGCGACTGAGTTGAATTTTCACTCATCTCCATTTTTATCAAAATTAGAAAAAAGCTTGGACTCAGTAAAAGCTTTGATATTTTTTTTTATCTCCGTACTACATTGAGAACTTTCAAAGAGGTTCATCTAGCAAGTTACTAATTCTAATTAATATCATACAATTAATGGTCATTCATGTTACTTTCGTGAATAGGTTCTCATCCTTTAGCGTCAAACTGAGTTCGTTCAGCATTGTCATTTGTCATGTAGCATCTGCATCCTACCGAGCTTAATTAGGTTGTGGCCGGTCTTAATGGAACGTGGTTAGCCCTCAAGCTCCCATTCACAGCATCAACCTCGAGATTGGTTCCCGGGCTTAGCCTATTTTGTTCCTGTCAGATAAGTCAGATGCTAAGCCCGGGACAGAGATGGCCTTCCATGGCATCAACTCAGGGAAAAAATAGCAGTAAAACCCCTTGGGTAAAACCATCACAATGGACTCTAAGGAGGAGAATCCGTGCTTCTGCTTGCTTAAGTACGTACAATTGCTTTTAATAGCCAGACATCGACTGTCGAACCCGTGGCCATGGCACAGCCACTTCACCAATTAACCCGTGGCTTACTTTTCCATATTCACAAGTCATTCTCCAACTGAATTTCTGTCTGAGGCGACATCATTTACTTCTTTAATCAATGACTCAAAGAGGTAGCTCGCTTTTATACGTCCTTAGCTGTGGAACTTAATTGACCTCGCGCTTGATGCTCGTTTCAAATGTATGACATTTATGTGGACCATCTGCACATGTTGAGCGTCCTGCCATTCACTTCTAATTAATTTGTTTCCAAGAAAGGGGTTCATTCATTTCTTCTCATTTTTACTGTTTATAAAAATGGCATCCTGCTTAAACTACTGTACCTTGACGGACTGATCAACTCACAGAGTCCGGAAGCTTTAAAAGCTTCGAAAGATCGGTTTCCGGGAAGCACGCGCAGAAAACATGAAGCCGCATGCTTCTTTTCACTCTGGAAAGTTCATAAGAAAGTCTCGGTTTCACATGTATATATTTGGAAGTTTACTGCCCATGAACGTGGAGATACTTTGTCTTATGTTCAATGTGAAACCAAAGAGATGAAAAAGAAGGAAGGTAGCAATTAGTAAGAACACATCCTTGAACTGTCATTTGAACACTTCTTTCCCTACTTTCATCACTTACTCATTCTCCCTTGTTCTTCAACTTTCCGAAAGACTCTTTGCTTAGACATTTGGCTGGCAAACAAACCTTTTCGTTTCAGACTTTTCTTGCATTAAGTTCTTGTGCTTTTTTCTTATGGGCAAAGTTTAGGTCTGTCGCAAACTTACAAAAGCCCCCCATCACCCAAATGCAGGCGCAGCAGGGAAGGTCATGAAGAGTATGAAAAAAACGTCCTTGGATCAAGTTCCAAGCTACGGTTGTATATCTTGAATCTTCCCCGTGATATTGCCCTTACTAAATAGGGTGGTTGAGGATACTGGAGAGTGGATGTACTTCTTTTCGGGAGCTAGTCCATTAACTGGTGCAGACTTTGAGACTGTGTTATTATATCGGTGCACATTGGCTGACATTGCTTAGGTCTGGTGAAAATAAGGGGCCAAACTTAATGCTCTCCTTGAAATATCTGCCTATATATATATAAGGCCTGTATTGGATGATGTGGCAACATAGCGGCCTTTATATTATTGTACTACTAATAATAAATTATTTTAAAAAAAATTTCATTTAATTTATTGTAGTGGATACAAGCCGATATAGGTAAGGCTATAAACGAGTCGAGTCAGCTCAAGCTCGACTAGAACTCACTCATCAAAACTCCACTCAAACTTGACTCTTGCTTGACTAAATAATGAATGCTGAAATCTAATGAAAGGATAGTTAAACGAGTTAATCAAGTTAGAAGAAACGAGACGGACTTAATAGAAACAAGTTAAACAAGTTAATCGAATCAAGCTCGAGCTTGATGCTGTACCATCATTGAGTCGAGCACGAGCCTATTTTATGGAGTTCAACTCGAGTGCAAGCCGAGCTCGAATTTTCTGAGTCAAGTCGAGTCGAGCTCGAGCTGGGCCAGCTCGTGTGCAGCCCTAGATACAGGCCAAACCTGAGCTCAAGTTTTTGACACAAGATGAAAGCTTCCTTGATATAAAGAAAAAGGTTTTGAAAAAACTGGATGATTGTAATTTAATCAGGTTGAAGCCCCGCAGCAGTGCGATATGGGTCTTACACTTCTGGAATGACCTGTTTTTTCTTTTCCCTCTTCCTTTTCTTCCTTTCCTGTCATGAATCTGTAAATGCAGTTAATTAACAAATGGCAACTTGGGTCTCTTTCTAAATTATTTCCCCTCTTCCCAGGCATTAAGCTGTTATGCAGTCATGTTTTTTTAAGCACCCACATGTAATAATTTTATCTTTTGCAACTGGACCACCAAATCAAGTTGATTGAACTCCAGATAATCACACAGATGACTCAAATGCAAAAATGTTTGTTTCACACTCCAAGAGATACAGTATTTGGCACACTTAAAGAGATCATGGAAAAGCTACTCGCGTCAAATGTTAGTTGAAGCGTATGAATCATTGAGCTTTTGAAATCTGCATTATTAGATAGAGCCTTGTTGCCTTGGAAGTTTTCAGCCAAAAACAATCATGTTTTGTTCATCGACAAATATTGTGTAGAAAGAGCTCTTGGGAGTGCACATCTTTAGACATGATAGGTAAAAGTACCTTTAATTTTTATAGTTACAGCGACGCTCAAGGAATTATAATTGTACAGCCATGGCCTGCCTCACTATCCCATGCATTAATTGATAAGGCCAAGTGACACTAATGTCTTGTATGTCCAATGTAGTCAATATCAGTACTGACGCCCTATTGGTATGCTCAATGATATGTCGTATCAGCTGATATACAGTGGTTCAAAATGGCCGTATTTGTTTCCCTTTTCGAAGTACTTTAAATTAAACTATAAATGAAAATTTGTGTTTACGAGGTGAGGAAGATACATTCAGGAGTGTCCCATGAATTCGTTCCAAAAATAGATTCGTATATTATTTATTGCAATGTTTTATGAATCTACCTTGCATTGAAGACACGACACTTAAGTTCAAGGAGTTACCATCATCAAACAGCCACTTTGTTTTCAATTAGATTGGTCACGTTCATGAAAAAGGCCGACATTTTCTTCCACAATTTTGGGATTTTCTGCAGAAAAGTGGTCCAAATGGAAGGGTTCTAGAGTTTACCCTTATTTAAAAAAAATAATAAAAAACTACACAAATAATTATATTTTGTTTCTACTCTACCAATTGGTTGTCATAGTTTCTTCTTTCTCTCTCTCTTGCGAGCCTGACAAGTTTTGGAGCCTTCTTTATAAATTCAACTTCCCTTGAGTGATGCTTTCCTCTTGGCAATGAAAGAGCCATAAGCTGTGGCCCTCAATGGCAAAGGCATGTGTGGGTAATCTGTGCATACCCACGGAAATTACTTATTTATGTATTAGTGTTTCGTAGTGATTAGCTATTTATTTATATATCTGGTGCCTCTCAGCCACCAAATATTGAAGGATTTGTCCCCCGATCAAAAATTTCTGGCTCCACCACCGGTGGACTACACAATTATCAGAACAGTTCTGGTACCAAATACAAAAGAACCACAGACAATAGTTTAAACTTGACCCAAAGTACTACTACAGTTGTCATGCATCGACCAATACTTATAATATCAGACGCATGCCAATATAACATGATAGAGTGCCCATGTCGATTTTTTAAAGAAAAATCTTTGAAATCAATCTACAATATCTTGAATTATTTTTAAAAAATTCAAAGCAGTTGAAAATAAAGCAATATCCAATAGGTAATGATACGTATCGGCTGATATGAAAACCGATACGCCGATACCAATGTCTGTTGTTACCCCACTGCTTGGCTCAGGATGATGAATGGCATCTCATTATAACCCTGGTTAGGATTTTTCAAGTGGGGTGGGGGTGAGTCCCACATGTGAGATAAGCCATTAATAAGGACAGCCGGCATTGGGCAGCCTTACATGTTCTGTGTCAGCCCTTAATGGTTTGTGATAAGAGGATCCGATCCGGAATGGCAGGGCTGCAAATGGGTAGTTGGGATTCACTAGAGAAGGTTTCATTATGTTAATGACTATTAAAAACTGCTTTCTAAATCTTGAATTCGCCTACCAATCATGGTTCAAACATAAAGTAGTAAAAGTTTTGATGTTTTTATACACGGCATTTTTTTTTTTTTTTGGCGTTATAAAATTCTGTAGACATGGTAGATTCCAGCGGTTCAAAGGTTTATATTTTATGGAATCAACTACGTAATTCACGCCCCATAGGTTATAATTCGGTTAAAATAATCCGAAATTTTAAGATCTAAAGGACAATATGCATGTTCTCTTCACACATGCTCTCACAGGGCCCCAACAACCTACCTAGAGCACCTCAGAAGTTGTACTTAAGTGTTCTTGACAGTGTTTGATTAGATAAGTGAGCGTTGAACTTCGATCTAGAACATTAACTCATTTATAAAAGAGGGCGGTGCATGCTGAAATAGTTCAAATGAAAGCTCTGGCTATTAAAATATATGAGAACAAAAAGGAGGAAGTACTCTTAAGCAATGTCAATAATTAACTTAAATTTCTTATATATATATATATAGTTGAAATGGAACTTATTCATTTCATTATATCTGTTTTTTTAATATAAAATAAACATGTTTGTGGTTTATTGAGACCAAGAAGGCTACTTGACTCTTGGGTTTGATTATTTTTTCCTTAGAATAAATAGGCAGGAATCTGCCAAGCCCCAACTTACAAATAAAGAAAAAGGGTTGACTCATTTTAGTGGAGAAGTCAAACCAGGCTCGAGTTGAAGCAGCCAGACAGCCAGGCATTATAAGTAACTTTTGACTTGAAAGTAGTCTTATAAAACTAAAGTCGGATCCAACTAACACCGGGTCTGACCAGCATGAAATTCGATTGGAATTTATTGCGAGATAACATATGGCGTATGCAAGTATGTCATCTCATATCTACGATATGTACCTTTTCCGCTTCTGCATTTCTTCGATTCCTAAAGCGACTGAACTTGAATTATTATTGTCAACCCAAGTCAAATTTTCCTACCCATGTCTATAAGGGAAGGGGTGTTACTCTTATTTCGTTTGATCTAGTTGAGTTTAACCTGAATTAGGAGGTAAAGTTAAACAATTGATGTTCTTATTTGAAAGTCTATGTAAATATGTTGCTGACATTGAGAGAAAAAAAAATTCAAGGTTTATCAACGGAACTTATTGCCAATGTTTGGAGAAAAGAAGTTTTGATCAGCATTAACTTACCGGTTCCTGTTTGCGACATGAAATCGAATAAATTGGAGAAATGGACATTTCACTTACAAGGAAGCGAAGCCACCTTTCCTGATAAATCTCCTTCCTTCCCCACACGCCGATTTTGGCTCTGAACTGCCCCCATGAAGTTGCCTCTTGTTACTGCTTAAATGCATGAAAAAATAATCTGTTTTTTAAATATATATAGCAACTCATTGGGCTTGCTTATCATGCTCTTAAATGTAGATAAAAGAAGTTGGTAATCACAAACGAATAGTTGTGTTGTTTAATGAATTCCCTGCATCATTGTTTGTAATGATCTGATCAACGATCAACTATCTCGGTAAAGATCGCCATTTAAGCTTTCAGTTCCGTGATCAGGGCTCCAACTCCTGCTGTTCAAAGAATGCTTTTCTAGCTAGTTTGCCTTTTTCGATCGGCTACGACTTTGTGATAAAATGTTATTTTGACATGGGTTATTCTTGTTGTGATATGATTATGAAATTCGTGTTGTCTTTAGTAATTGCAAATGCTTTCTGGTTTCTCAAATTGATTATTTTCCAAGCGTTCAATTTCGTGATTTTCTTTTTTAAGAACTAAGGGGCAGTTAAGAACAATATGTAAATATTTCATGAATCTAC
Source organism: Nymphaea colorata (assembly GCF_008831285.2). Taxonomy (NCBI): domain Eukaryota; kingdom Viridiplantae; phylum Streptophyta; class Magnoliopsida; order Nymphaeales; family Nymphaeaceae; genus Nymphaea; species Nymphaea colorata. The sequence continues at coordinate 12,745,883 of NC_045147.1, read as the reverse complement.
TTCAAACTTGGAGTAAATTCATGAAACACTTGAACAAGCGTCCCATGCATCTACCTCATTTTTGTGGTAAATTCATGAAAGATTCACATGTTGTTTTTAATGCCAAATGGGCCTTGAGGGGTTGTTTGGAACAGTAACAATATGTTTACTGCTAATGTTTTTTAAAATGTCTAGTGAATTGAACCAATTTTTGGGTTAGATGCATGAGACTGTTCCCAAACTGCCACCTTTAAAGTTTTTAAAAACTTTAAGTATTCAAAGGCATAAACAGTAATATTGTATGTCTTTTAGTAATGACGGGCTGTTCTTCTAGATATATATAATGACGCAATAAGGGACAACTCAAATAAAATATTATATGGCCCAAGCGGCCATAGGCAACGCTACTCCCCTTATTTGGTCTCCTCATCAATTGCTTAGTAAATAGCATTTAATATAAAGAAAGGAAGTCAAAAGTTCTCCATATTGAAGATACCAAAGATGAGTCTCCTTCTATATATATATATATATATATATATATATATATATATATATATATATATATATAGTGAGAGAGAGAGAGAGAGAGCAATCAATACTCCATATGCTTGCCTGTTTTCATAACCTAACAAAAATGGAGCATGCCCTTCAAAAATGCGAAATAGAGTCAACCATGCGATAGTCATAAATGCCTTAACACGCTTTCCTCGAAGCTCCTTCGCTGTCTGTAACCCTATTTTGTGCAACCATAACATGAATTCTGAAATGATTTACAGCCGAACATGAGCACCTTCTGTCTCTTTCATTCTTCCCAACTAACACCGAGTTCCAGCTTTCTTCCTTATCGGCATATCTTCACAAACCTCACTTGTGATGCCTTCTAGAGTAAGGTCGACCATGGTTCTTTAGTTCAGTGGGCAAGGTCGGAGCCAAAGAATTCTGGCTAAAGGATACATACCAACTATAAAATTTTAAACTTTTAAGAGGTATCAATACGTAAATGAGAAAAATTGCTCAAAAATATCTATATTTTTTTTTTTTGTTTTAGTCTGTGTGAACAATTGCCCATACATAACTTACACCTGCTACTCCCCTGCTTCCATAGTAATTGCTTCTGTTGTCAGCGATGGTAAGTGAACCAGTGAAACCATGCATCGTAGCCAAGCACCACCTCTATTTCTCTGCTTTCTTATAAAAGCAATATCCATATCAGGGACTAATGGTTTTCATCGCTAAGAAGTATGCATAACAGGGAATGGGCCTAAAATATGATCAAAAGCAACCTACAAGGAAAAATGCAACGTTCTGTTATAAGAAAGTTATTCTTGGAAATCTTCAAAGGCTTATAGGGAGGTTGACTAAATGGTTAACTGTCATGGTTTCTATCTTTTTTTAGTCCAAAGGCAAACCTGCTTGTTGGGGACAGGTTCAAATCTTTTCAAGCTAGAACCTGAGTTCCGTGTAGGAATGAACCTGATTATTAAGAGAATGACCACAGGGTCAGGTCGAATCACCCTAAATGGCAATGGAGGCCCCTCAATGCTACTTATTTTTAGAGATCGGCGGCACCCATGAGTTCCACATAGACAGATCCTAACACGTATGATTAAATAGCCATTGAATTTGTAGATGAAAGATGCCTACAAAATGGTTGAAGATTTTTTGACATGCCAATTTTTTGAGGTTTGTACATTTTTGTTCATTTGGTAGCAAATAGATAAAGGCACCTGAATAGGCTATGCTCTTCAGAAGCAGCAGGGAAACCAACATTAAGTATCTTTTAAAAGCAAATTGGAATTCGAAACGGAAGCATTCATCGTGGATTATTAGTATTCCTATCTATAGAACGAGTTCCCAAGTCACAAAGAAACTATTTTCACTTGCTGGGAATCATATAATCGGATTCCATAGCGGATTATAACTAAATCGACTGCGACTTGGACCTGGCCCTCAAAATCTCAGCTACTGTATAGCCATAAAGAGTTCACAGTAATAGGATGCCAAATCTTAGCTTGTTTCCCTTATCAAAAAAAGAATGCACTTTAACAGGTGTTACTAATCAAACACTTGCAAGTATGATAATAATTTTTTTTTTGGCTTTTTCTTAAGAACTTGATGTGTGCTAGCATGTTTACTAGCGAATATCAACAACACTAAACCTGACACATAACAATAGTTGTTGATGATCCCCATCGTCCAAGCTCCTCCATAAATTAATGGAGCAATATACCAACAAAGAAAATCAAAAAAAAAAGAAAAAGAAGAAAAAAAAGGACAGAGGAGGCCAAGCCACTGTGCTACTGTGCAGCTAGCAGCTGCCATGAACAATCAAGGAAGGGGAATCTTAACCGGGTAGCGGTGGATGCAGTCTGCCCACGGGTTGGTTTTGGAGGAGCAGGCCTCGCCGGCGTCGATCCCTCTGAGAGCCCTCCACACCGCGCTGTTACACTTGAAGCCTGAGCCGAAAGCGATCTGCCACACTCTGTCGCCTCTTCCGACCCTCCCCTTCGCCTCCGTGTAGGCGAGCTCGTACCAGAGCGAGCTGCTCGACGTGTTGCCGAACCTGTGGAGCGTCATCCTGGACGGCTCCATGTGCCATTCCGTCAGCTGAAGGTTCTTGTGCAGCTCGTCCAGCACTGCCCTCCCACCGGCGTGGATACAGAAGTGCTCGAAGGCCAGCTTGAAGTCGGGGATGTAGGGCTTCACTTTCATCTGGAACACTTTCTTGGCGATCAGCGTGAAGAGAAAGAGTAGCTGCTCGGAGAATGGCAGGACCATCGGCCCCAAAGTCGTGATGTTGGTCTTCAGGGCATCGCCGGCGACGGCCATGAGCTCCCGAGCTAGGGAAACGCCGACGTTGCCCTCGTCGTCCTCTCTCTGGTACACGCAGTTGAAGCTATTGTCATCGGCGCCCTTGTGGGTTCTGACGGTGTGGACGAGCTCGTACTTTGACCTCGCCCTGTCTCTCTTCTTGTTGGAGAGCAAGATGGCGGCGCCGCCCATGCGGAAGATGCAGTTGCAGAGGAGCATGGAGCGGTCGTTGCCGAAGTACCAGTTGAGGGTAATGTTCTCTGTGCTGACAACGATGGCGTAGGAGTTGGGGTTGGCCTGGAGGAGGTCCTTGGCGAGGTCGATGGAGATGACGCCGGCACTGCAGCCCATCCCGCCGAGGTTGAAGCTCTTGACGTCTTCCTTCATCTTGTAGTGGTTGACGATCATTGCGGAGAGGGAAGGAGTGGGGTTGAAGAGGCTGCAGTTGACGACCAAGATGCCGACGTCGGCCGGCCGGATCCCGGTCTTGGCGAAAAGGGCGTCAAGGGCGCCGAACATGACTGCCTCGGCCTCGAGCCGCGCCTCCTTCATGTTGAGGGTGGGCGGCCGGGCGGTAATGGCCCTGGGGAGGTACGTCTCGTCGCCAAGGCCAGACCGCTTTGCGATCCTGGTCTGGAACTGAAGCGTGTTCTCGTTGAAGAACCCCGTGCTCTCCGTCATCTCCAAGAAGCCGTCGTTGGAGATCATCCGCTCCTCCTCCGGCTTGTAACAAGCGAAATCCACCAGGAAGACGCTGCGCGGCCTCTTCGCCAGGTAAACCGCCGCAACCAGCGCGAACACCGCGGCGTAGGCCGCCGTGGCCACCAGGTCTAGGCACAGCCGGTCCCAGACACCGAGCACCAGGCTGCGGAAAGCGCCGAGGGTCGTCGCCGGCGCCGCGACGGCCAAGATAAGGGGGAGCACCCCTAGGTACATCGCGTGGCTGATCACGTGTCGGTACCCGAGCTTGACATACTTGAGCTTCACGGACTGCAAGAAGTCCGGCAGTCCCCTGCGGATCTTGACGACGATGGCGCGGCCGGCCGACATCGACTGCACGTCGAATGCCATCTCGGCCGTCAGCCTCTCGCTGCCCATTTCGATGCTCCCCATCTTCAAGGAGCTAACCAACCAAATATTGCAGAGAGGAAAAAGAGAGAAGGGGGGAGAGAGAGAGAGAGGGAGAGGAAGTTCTGCAGGAACTGGCCGTCTTCTTTACATAGTTAAGCGGATACGAGTATGGGTATTTATAGGGGAAGAGAGAGAGCGAGAGGGAGGAAGAAATCAGGGGGACACATGAAAATTTTTCTTAAAAACAGAAGAAGAACAACACGCAAGAATCTCTCCTTCTCTTTTTCCTAGAGAGTGAAAGAGAGGGAGGGCCGGAGGGGAGAGGTCAAAGGGTTGGCCACTTGGGCTTGGCTTACTCAACCGGTGGATGAAACTGGAAGAAATTAAAGCTGGTTATGAACGGAATGCCATTTAATGGGAGTAGCTCAGAAAAGAGATGAGATTGCTCAACCACCAGAGGAAAACCAAATTCAATGGGGAGAGAGAGAGAGAGAAAGATCTTGTTTGATTACATTTTAAAATCAAATTTTCAGCTTTGTTTCCAGAGGATTAGTCGCAGGGACGTGATCGAACCCTCCCCTAGATTCGTGAGTAGTATATCACGAAGATCAAGCATTCAATGAAGCAAAATTTTGGAGATTAATTTCGTTGTTCTTATGCACGTTCGATTAGAATAGACTGATTTACGAACTGATTTGCAAGTTTTCGAGTTTGAAGATGACGCCGACGTGGTTCTTAAGGCCGTTCACGATTTGACTTCATTTTGATGTGCAGTTGCAGAAACGAAAATTTTAAATTATAAGGCAGCGGTTCCTGATTCAGGTACTCACCAGAGGTGTTACCAGTCTGGCCACGTGGGAGGACCAAGTCCAGCATGTTTGCTCCGGGCCCACTTGCGGGACCTACCAAGAAGGATGAGCAGCAAGGCATCCACCGTCGACTCTGTCGCCAGGGAAGATGGACGGTCCAAATCCTGCCGCGTAGGCCGCAGTTAAATTGAAGGCTCCACCACGCTCCTCTCCTGTCCCGTTAGCAGGAGCAAAGTGCCTTTCAGCAGGCTCGGACCGCGTGAGCCTCCACCTGATTTGACCTGAGTCTCAAATGATCCGGGCCCATTTCCGACCCGGTCCAGAATTCAACCTCCATGCAACGTTTCATTTCAAATACCTCGTTTAAATCGCTTCAAAGGGCATAGCGTAGCTGGTTGGGTGGTTGGGTTATAAGACTGATGAGGACGATAGGTCTCTAATTCGATTTTCGTGGGTGCTATGCTCTGTGTCTTGTGACACCAAAGCAACTAAGAGAATGAGAGTCTTTGGTCCTTACTTCGGGCGGTGGGATAACCATCTCGCTCATTCGAAAAGACCCATTCAAATTTGAACCGAGTTAATCGGGCTCTAAAATGTATTTGATTAAATAATAGAGTTAAGTTTTGCATTAAGATTTGCTGAGGTTGCGAATCAAATTTGGTCGGAAGCATTTATTAAAATCTCGGGTTATGTTCTAGTAAGATTCTACTTGGCTTTCTAATTAAGTTTTTTAGTTCATTATTGAGTTCAAGTCCTGTCAAAATTAGATCCAGAACATGATTTAGACCCGACTCTGAAATCAACTGGCTTACATGCCCTAAGCACAGAGAATGGGCTCACATTTTCCTTGCTCTTTTCGTAGGCCTGAAAGGAATGATGTGCTCATGCATTTGGAGCTGACCTCTTCAAAAAAAAAACCTTTACATTGTAACACATGATTTACAAATAAGCTACTGCTCAAACTGTTTGAGATTTGTACTTTTTTGGATTCGAACTCTTGACCTTCTTCAACTTAAAATTTTTGAGTTGCCAATGGCTAGTATTCGTTTAACAATCATAAATCACTATTCTTTTCTTATTTTACATTCTTAAGTCAATCATAAGGTGCGATTTTTTTTTAGGTCACTATTTATTATAAATTATGTCAGTCAAATGACTGATTTTAGTAGGGAGATCCATTTTGGAATTTAAAGAAAAGCAAGCAGCTAAGAGAAAAGAACCATCATACAGCTGTTTTGAAAAGAAGTGGGACGGTTTTCTGTAAATTAAAACTTGGGATTATTTTTAGCTAATTTATGATGAGGGAGCAGTCGCTGTCCTTGTTATTAGTTGTGTTGGTTGCGGGTTGCTTGCTGGCTGCATAAATGCAAGTCAAACAAGGTGGCAATTGCGGTTCAACTGCACATGGCTGCCTTCTTCCTCACACGCGGACAACAAAATATTTTAAGGGAAGCTTCTCTCTTAATGAAAACTCGCGCCTCCCTTGCCTTGGTGCAGAAAAACAAGTCATGTCAAATTTGGAGATCTTTAGCCCCACACTACTAAACTTTCATGGAAGGAAAAATAAAAGTTTAACATGTTGACGACCGGGTAAAGTTAGAAATTTTTAGCTGAGGAGCACTTTTTTTTTTTCACCGGCTGCATAAAACCAACTCCATTTGGTTACAACCCGATTTACCTTCAATACAATGGAGTTTCTTCGAGCCAGTGTGGACAAGTGTCTGCGTATGTAAGCATTTATAAATTGAGTTATTAAATAGATGGTTGTTCTGGTTTCTAACCTTTTTTAGGTGTCGATATCATTTATGTCATGGGTTTAATAAGAGTTTAAATGATTTTTCTTGGCTAAGATACGAATCATATACATAGGTCATAGAGTTAGGTAAGAGACTAGAAGTATGTTAATAAGAGTTTGAAACATCTTCTCTCGCTTTATGAATTATGAGCATCAACTCTTTGCACAAGTCAGTCAAATCATGTATATAGTGAGTCTCTCGATTCGAGTATGGTTTTTTTGTATCATGAGCAAAAAATACATGTATAATTGAAGAAGGACGATCATTCAAAGTTGGAAGCACATTTTTATTGGATTAAATTGAAAAAGGGGAGAAAAAAGAGAGAGGGAGAGAGAGAAAGAAAGAAAGAAGTTCCGACTGTGTGGACGTTGAGAAATGGTTGACCATCGGATTTGTCAATGAGAAAAGGTTTCCCACCAAACTTAACTTCTTGGCACCCCAATTAATGCATCAACCTTCACCTAATTTTGGGAAACCTAAAAGCAAGTGATGCCTTAATGCGTGCCAGGGAAGCCAGAGATACGATCTGCACCAAGCGTAATGGATCCGGATCTGTAGTTAATGATATTGGGTCTAGTTGAGGCTCTGTGGTGACCAAGAGGATCCAGATCAGATCCAAAAAAAGGTTGGAAAAACTGAAATATACAAGCCACACGAGGCTCCTTTCATGGCGCCCGAGGACAGACGTGAGTAGAAACGAAGGAGACAACGCTGGGAAAATGAAAGAAAACTTTAGTTAGCTTCTTCAAATGTGGATCACAAGACATTGGCGTCGAAGCAATTGCACATCAAGATCGTTAAGAACTCTACCTACATGTGGAAACCAGTTTTAACTTCCAGGAAAGCCATCTATGCAATGCCGAAACTCAGGAGATTTGCTCGTTGCAATGGAGGAGAAGGGTTGATAGACAGTCAGTTTTCATTTTGAATCTTTATGACATCAACTTTTTGTATCACAAAAACGATGCGACAGATGTGCATATTGAACCGCGGTGGAAGTGGCACCTCAAGTATGCCCTGTACTCAAAGAAACAAAGGGTTGGATGAAGGTTTCAGTCCTTTCAATTACATAAATATAGTAATCTAATTTACAACAAAAAAAAAAGCTATGAAACTTAACATATGGCCAGATATATTGTGGCTTTATTTGAGAAACATGAGAACTTGTCGCCTTCTCAGTGGGAATGTTTTTGGTTTACTGAGAAGACTAAAATTTTCCATATTTATAATAACAGTAGCTAGAAAATAAGAATTGGAAACGTGATTACTTGGATCCTTTTGGTTTGTATGTTAATAAAAAATAGGGCTGACATTGTCCACGAGGACGGAAAATGGGTCGGATCGCTATTGTGAAGTAGGTTGGGATGTTTACTGTAGTTACTTTAATGGTTTACTGTGGTATTTACTGCTGCAATAAATTCCAGATCAATACTTTAAGGATTTTTGTTTGTTTCGAACAAAGATGTCCATTTATGCATTTAATTGGAGTCAATTTATAGTATTCATTTTTGAACTGAGATCGAGCCCTGCGAACACGCCTTAATGGGAGGGAACTCACTAAAGTAGTACTTGGCAGCAAGGTAGAAAAAAAAAAAAAAAAGCAGGAAAGATTTCTCAAGGGACACATTGGAAGGAGAAAGTTTTCACTAGAAAAATTTTTCATATTTTTATTTGGGGATGGGATAGAACTTTTCTCACTTTAACAAATAAAGTTGACAAGCACACAATCAGTAATTAATAGGAATGCATTTAACTGTCCAGAGGAAATTGAAAAAATCTCAACTCATTTTTTAGGATAAAAAAGTAAACATTTAGAAATCACACACAAATTTTACTTTCTTTTGTTTTACTGTCTAAATTAACTTGAGCACATTTTTGTAAACTTTTCCTTCCTATTGCTTGTATATAAACACATGTATTACTTATGTTCCTATGATTTAGGGTTTGCTTGGAGACCTAAATGACAACACGCTACACACTTACTGTTTGCAGTCTACAAAAGTAGCACCCACGAAAATCATATTGATAATATGTTGTTCAAACGCCATATCAGTTTGACCAGCTAAACGTAAATTGGCCGATTGGATGGTTCGTCTGAATCAATTGTGAATTAGCAAAACACAAAAGTTAACAAATTGTTTTTAGTAAAAATTGATGGAAAAGTATATATATAACATATTTAAAGTAAAAATCATAAGATATTTAAAAGTTGGTAATCTTGGTCTAGCTACCATTGAATTTAATTCGAACTGGCTGATTCATGCTGATCGAGAATGATTGATTGTGACAACATTGCAGTTGAGCTCTTAACTCCTTTGGACCTGGTCGTCTGCCAGGACATAGATGAATGGAACGCTTATTTTAGTGGAACTGAGCAGCCGTCGACGTGAGAGAAATAGTATTAGGTCGTTAGATAAATTAAAGCTGGAAAGCTGCATGACTAATCTCATATTCAACTTGTAACTATCTCATTCAAACTTGGGGTTTAAGTGCGGACATAGGTGCGGGCAGTTGCCTATACAGACCCACATAGTTTATTTTAGTTACGTATCAATTCTTACAAATAAATTAATTTTTTACGTAATGGTGACCTTTAAATTTAAGATTTCATGCATTAGTTTGTCTCAAGTCTCAGCCCACAAATTCTTTATTGCTGCCAAAAAGGCTAAGTTCCATCGCCCTCATTCCTAAATGATATTTCTATGTCATTTTAGAGGACCAAACGCTAGACTAAGGGGGTGTTTGATGGTTTGGAATTTTGATTCAATAACAAATGTTTTTGAATCATAATTCCTCAAAATTTCAAGTTTCAGTTTCTTCATTCCAGAAACAAAACACTTTGTTTGTTTAACAATTCGAATTTCTTAAAAATTGAACATTTTGACTCTTAAAATCCTTTCCATGATCAACAAGCTGGTATTAGGTGCACAACACTTCAATTAATTAGATTGTGATGTACACTTAGGGCTCCTAAGAGCCATTTGGCAATGAAAATAGTATCAAACTGTTCAATAAATATGCTCTAAATATTGATAAATATGCTCTAAATATTAAGGCAGTAGGTTCATGGAACACCATAAAAAGTGTTCTATGAACCTTCCTAAATTCTTAGAGCTGTCATTTTTACCAGCTGTTTGACAGCAGCAATAGTCACGTACTTTCAGCGTATTTATTTATTTTTTGTCAATAAAGGTAGGAAGCCTAACTTGGTGGAACAAATCCTTATGAGAAGGGAGCCGTCTCCCAGCAGAGTTGCATCTGCATACTTACATAATACAAAAAAATGTGAGACCGACCGATTGCCGTTGGACTCATTCCATATATATATATGATTTTTTACAAGAGGGATAGACGTGGATCTCATGAAAATGGATGTCTCCTTAGCTGCTACTCAATCCTGAGCGTTACGTGAATGAACTGCAGAATCACGGAAAGCGACTCCGTTGGATTCATCCCTGAGAAGAGCAATTTTATCGATGTCAGCTCTGAAATTTGATTGCTTTGATGTTGGAAGGAGAAGAAGAAGAAGAAGAAGAAACACTTGCCAAGATGGAACTAATAGACAAGGCATTTCGTTTCGATCTTGCTGTTCATCGTCAAGATCTTTTATAATTCGGATTCGCGATATAAAACTTTGACATTCAAATGCCTTCTTCCGTTTCTTTCATGAACACCAACTTTGGCATATCTTTTAAAAATAATACGATTCCATCATACGAAGGCTAATGTGATGCAGAGAAGGCTATTCTTTCTGAGAAAATTTTGTCCTTTACATTCTTGGTTTGGTAATGATATAATTATATAAACAGCATTAACTAGTTAAGGTGAATTTTGTACGCCATAAACGTGCTAACATCTTCTTGAGAAAAACCAAAACTTGGAGACGTAGTTGAATGAATTTCCTAATTAATTAAGAATTTTGACTTGACCAGACCTTTTACGATGATCCATTTATAGTTAATCAAAAGGAAAATTTTCATGAACATACTTGAAGAACTAGAAATAACATCTCTAACTTTTGGATGTTGTTCAAAACACAGCTGAGAACGACACTGGTAGAAAAAGACAAGAAATACACTCAATAAGGACGACTTTCAAGCTTATTAGGATATAGATTCTATATCTTGTAAATGTAAAGCTCATTGGATCAAGTTTATTGATTCAAATACCTCAATCGAATAAAAGAAATGGGAACTGACTTCAAGACATCTAGGTAGAACGGTGGCTTGTCAAAAGCCTCCCAGTTAACGGGAACAACGAGAAAAAGAAAAACTGGAAAAGGAAAGAGATTGAAAACCGATGAGTTTTGACCCCTGAATTGGAATTTAGCAATCATCTTAGAGCGTGTCTTTGACGTTATTATGATCCACTGATCAAATTTGATAACATGTTCCGAACATTTTTGTTCTGATCTGACCATTAAAAGTCGTCCCTCTCGAAAGAAAATCCATATGAAAAGAATGCTGTGATTACGCTTGCCTCCTATCTTGACCACTCCCAATCGTTCGTCTTGAATATCCACGGGAGCCATGACTGCGTTTTCCTTGTGCATCTATATTATTTTCCACATGCTGTTGCAAGTGTTCTTATCAATCACTAATTAATATAAAATCACGTAACTTTCGCCCGTGAACCAGCTACTTTAAAAGCAACGAGTGCTCAACTAGCCATTTTCGAAACGGCAACTGTTCTTATCAATCACTATTCGATATAAAATCACTTAACCAGCTACCTTAAAAGCAATGCGCTCTCTAAAATTATTGGTAGACCATTAAGGGTTTAATACACTAAGCTCCATCGCATTAATTGAGTATGAAAAGAAAAAAAAAAACTATAAGTTAACTTTTGGATGGATGGTCTTAAGTACCCAGATATTCTAATACTGGGTACTTAATAGTGGGTGGGTTTGAGGAGGTGGAATAAAAGTTCAGGATCTTATACACGCCATCTTGTCTGATGACTTGAAACTTTTGTTCAAGGTATTTTGGTTTTATGTTTGTTTATGCATAGAAGTTTTTTTTTCATGCACATCTTCATGTACAACAACTAAAAGATTTTACCCTTGGCTAAAGTTCCAGACCTTGTTAAAAAGTCCTGACACATTTGCTCGTGTTTGTTTCCTGTTGGAACTTTTCCTAACACTTGAATTAAAGTTTCACCTACACGGTATTCATATCCAAAGGTGGCCTGAGAAACTTGTCTGGGGCAGAGGTGGAATTTGAAATTCAAATTTTTTACCTCTTAAAATTGTTAGAATTTCTAATTTGGCCCCTATAAAGTTTTTGGAAAATGTATTTGACCCATGCGGAAACAAAATTACAAAAGAGATCCAGGAGTATACTTGTGATCAATTTGTGTGCATGCGCATCGAGTCCCGATCCTGGGGGCTGTCTACAGGTTCATGTGCATGGCAAGTACCCTCAGAAGTAGGTTACGAGTAAACTTGGCCTTTTTCTTAAAGGCCCCGACCAGGCTCTCCCCCTACAAGGCTTGGGTCGAGTTTGTGCTGCAGGTGGAAATGCAATGCAGTAGAAGACAAATCCTGCATGGTCCCAAGAGTGCTGATGATACTCTATTATTGGGTCTGTAAGTAGGGGGTGCAAGTGGTTAGAGGACTTGGTCAATTTTTATTCTACTGGATCTTTCTAATCACCCGAAATATAATGCATTTTTCTGTTCGTAATCATACTGTGAAGAACAAACTCAAAAATCAAGAAAATCTTCATGAGAAGGGAAGTGGTTTCCCAAAACATGATGCAAGAAGTCCCTTGACAGGGCTCCTCGTTTCTCCTGTACATTATAAGTAGTTTCAATAGTAAAACTGTTGGTAAATGACATCCAAAGGAAGAAAAATAGTTGTTATTTGTCTGCATTTGTTGGTCCTGCAAGAGATGAGCATTTAGAGAAAGAAAAATTTATGAAGAAAGCTGACATGACAGAGTGAACATTAAATTGCAGAAACGAACAACCATCTTGTTGATTTATGATCCAACACCACTCTGATTCACCTGCAGGCTGCTGCAACCTCACATGGTGTGTGTAGACGTATAGGATCACTGGATCAGGACGGAGATTCCGACGGCTGAAAAATTTCAGGTCTTTCATATATAATATATATATATATATATATATATATATATATATATATATATATATATATATAGAGAGAGAGAGAGAGAGAGAGAGAGAGTGTGATGATCAGCCTCGTGATCATCATCGATGATACTTGTATATACAACCAAATTTGACCAGAACTGATGCATTGCCTATTATAAAACTTAGGAGCGACAATCTCTCTCTCTCTCTCTTGCTCTTTCTCTCTCAGAGAGAGAGATCAACCCAGTGATCATCATCGATGATACTTGTATATACAACCAAATTTGACCAGAACTGATGCATTGCCTATTATAAAATTCGGGAGCAACAATCTCCCTCCCTCTCTCTCTCTCTCTCTCTCTCTCTCTCTCTCTCTAGAAAGGAATATTTTTTATGTAATAGAAGTTGCCAAACTTTTGGAAAAGAAGATGGAAGCATTGAACATCAATGGCAGTATCTGACTCCCCATGTAAAAGGAAACCACCGTCACGTGATCTCTGAGCTTTTCAGAACAGAAAAGAAAAATCATTTAAGGTCCATTTATTTGCTTACAATGTCAACTGAGTGAACTCACATTCGTCAATTTTCTGATCAGAGGTCATAGATTTTCCTTCGGATAGTTAAAGATTAATTTGGAGGTGCAGCTATATATATATATATATATATATATATATATAACCCCATTTTAGCTAGATTCCACCTCTTTGCTGCCGTGACCGTTCATTATAAACGTTTATTCTCTCAAGTAGTGATGTCTCATCTTAGAAAACGTTTTGCTTTTTTAGAGCTGTCAATGTTGACCCAAAAATTTGGAGAAAATTTTGATGATCTTATGTAAACATATAGTAGGATGAGGCTAAAACCATGTTATAAACTTTGGTGATAGAATATGATTAATATCTTGCTCACCAGAATCTGTCAGCAAAAATGACATTAATTTCCTTCTCTTTGATTTAACTGAGATTTTAGCATAGAACTAAGCTAATAACAAGGGCCCCAAGAGTATGTTCAAATTTATCAAACCCGCTGAAAATTCAGGGTAGACGTTCGGCAACTAATTAAAGAAATTTAGTTACATAATTATGATGATCAGAAACTTTTAGCGCCAGTGACGAGTGGAATCTTTGTAGATCTGAATAAGCTTTTTAACAACAGCAATAAATTGTTATTGTTTGGTGAATTTGCCAAAAAAAACTGTTCCAAAGATTACAACACACTGTAACTCTGCATTTTATGAACATGCTCTGATCCTTAAGTTAGATTCATACAACAATAACAAACTTATCTAAATAAGCCCATGCTGAAGTAGGTCGAACTCTGCCAAAGCAGCTAGCAAGTTCTGTTCAGACTCATGACCCCAAACCCATCAAGTCGAGAAAAATCAAAGGTTGAACCTCAGCAATTCAACTAAACAGGAGTAGAAAGTTGCGGAAGCGATCCGTCATCTCATCTCCATTAAATACATCATCTTCTTTTCTTATCTGTAAGAAGAAATATTGAAAAGTGTTTTAAGACACTCAAGTCAAAGGTTTAGAGCGAGTTTTGAGCCTCTTTTTTGGGTTTTTTCAGGTGATAGAACCTCCTGTTCAACCGAAAATGGGAGGTTCGTTTAATTTAAATTTTCCACGAAAACAATGCTTCACGCAACAACCAAAAAAAAAAAAAAGATTTCTGAAGCTTTTATGTTTTCTTGGCTTAGGCTAATACAAAATTGTAATAAGACATATAGCACAAGATATTAATGACGTCCATGTGTCATTTTTGCAGAGAGAGGCCCCAGCTGATTAAATCGGGAATATATTCAAAGGCACTAAGCAAATTCACGTGATCAAATCGGTGACTTAATTTTTTTTTATTTCTAATAAAATCTACACATGACACGTAATATGGAGCGCCGTTTAGGGACTGGTGCACTCTTAATTAAGTTCATGATATCAACACCGTTTTGATCAATATTTAACTTAAAAAAGGTTACCAACCGACAATAAAGTCTATGCAAATAATTCATATGTGAACAGACTCGTTCCTTGGATTTTGATACTTGAACGGAAGCATGTGGGAACAAAGACCATATAATGATGTAGAGCTTGTTCCACATGTTTCCCTCCCAAGCTTAGTTGGATTATTTTGGCTGTTTGAGCAGTTTCTATTCACTGTCATTCTTTCTTTCACGCAACAGAAATCGTTCGAAATTAATCGTGAAACGGTTTTACGATAATAATGGAAACATGGACATATATATATATATATATATATATATATGTATGTATGTATGTATGTCCATATTTTCACACATTACTAACCTTTTGATCCAAATTTTTGTAGAATTGCTGCTCAGCAGATCAAAGAATTTAGAAGACGAATTTTTCATTTTTGGGGTAACTAGTTTTCTGGGCATATTTTACTATTGTCCTATCCATGGGCTTGTGTATATAGTTTTTCTTAGTGTAGAGCGTCAAGAGATCATGTCGACACACAAATGCTAGCGAGCCATGAGCCATGACTTCGTCGGGGACACGAGAAAGGAAGGGAATTCGGCTTCTCACTCGAGCAGTGGGATTTCCTTCTGTTTACTCATCTCACCCAGAAATGAGGTCAAAAGTGAGCAAGGGAGATGAAAATTTCTGGAGGATTACAGGAGAGAAACTCTTTGGAGGTACCGATCGAACTACTTTTCTTTTTAAGCGCATTAGAAGTCTGAGGAGACAAAAATCCAGAGCTGAGCTAAAAAACAAAATACAGACTTGATCGAGAGAATTGTCAAATTCACTATCAATTTTATTTTCCTATCTTGTCTGCATGCAGCTTAAACTGTTGGTAGGTGTGCGTCATGGATTGTCGTTCTAATGTTCTTCTTGGGCCAAGAAGTCGATCTTGATCCCGGTAGTTTCCCCATTTATGTGAAAGATAGCTTTTCCATACAAAGATCTAACTAATTCAGGCAGGATTTCTTACGTGAGTCCAATCGTGAGTCGCTTGAGGAGTCGTTTGTAAAACTGGACATCAGGCCAGGCGGCCCGCCTGATAATGAGTTGGGCTCAGGCCAGCCCGACACTCGAAACTCTGGCCCAAACATAGGCCATGCGTGATTAAATTAAATAATATATTTTTAATATAAAATAATATAAAAATATAATTAATCGTAACAAAATATTATAATAAATAAATATTAAAAAAATTATTGGGCCCACCCAAGCCTATCAGACCCAACTGGAATTATCGGGAAGGCCCGGTGCCATTTTTTTTGGCCCGGGCCCAAGCCCAGGCCCAAGTTGGGCCTAAAACCGGAAACCCACTCACGGTCCGGCCCAATGCCTAGGCTTAGTTGTTTGGCAAATGAAACATTTGTGAGTATTCCATGAATTTGCCCTAAAAATTGTGGTACATATATGGACAACTAATTCTAATGTTCCATGAATCTACCCTAAAGTGCCATCTTCTATTAATCAAGTAGTAAAAAGCTGCCCACTTGCTTTACAAAGCCTACTAAGACATTATGGGTGGTATATGTTAGTGCATCTTGAAGGAAGCCTGTCATGTCTCTACCATGGAAAGAAATCTTCAGCAATTTCTTTGGAAAGAAATCCTCAACGGCTAATGTTGGTATCAGAAGGAGATTGGCATCAATCTAATTCTGCCAATCTCGTCTTTCTCTTCCTGATAAATGTTGTTGCCTTGTTTTATGTAATTCCCTGATTTCCAAGGATTTTTTGGTCGTTGGGATCTGTTTTGATAGAAGGGGCTGTAATCCATTGTAATTCATATAAGGAGATGACTCCCTCGTTATCAAAGGGGGTGAATATATGAAAGAGAGACAAAAAACAGAGCTTCCTCTGTTTTTCTCGTAGACTTAGGCTTTAATGCCGAACCACGTTAAAATTTGAGTCTTGTTTTTTATTTCCTCTTCTTCCTCCATGATTTTTTAACATGGTATCAGAGCCATGAATATTTGGCGATCTCTCCGGAACATCGGTATTTCTCAAGTGGTGCAGTTGCTGTCACAAGGGAGCAAGACTCGCTAGACAAACCTTTCCAGGTGTGATCTCCTCTTATTTCATTGCTTCAATATCATGGCTGACGTGGCTAGAGACGAAGCATCCAAGGGAGCTAAGTCCACCGAACATAAAACTCTGAAAATTACCTCCACCCCACTCAATGGTGCTAACTACTTGAGTTGGGCGAAGGCTGCTCGCTTGTTTCTTAGTGGAAGATCAAAGGCTGGATACATTAATGGAAAAATCCAAGTTCCAGCCACTACTGATCCCAAATATGATGAATGGGAGGCTGAGAACGACATGGTTATGGCGTGGCTGCTCAACTCTATGGAACCAGCCATAGCAAATCTTTTCACATACCAAGATACCGTGCACGGAATATGGGAGACTCTGAACGAACTGTATAGTGAGCAAAATAATCTTGCTCGTGTATACCAAATACAATGCGAAATTGTCACTCTCACCCTTCGTGATCAAGATGTGCAACGGTACATTGGAAGACTGAGAAGCCTATATGATGAGCTCCTCCAATATCGGCCTGCAACTTATGATCCAGCCATTTATAAGCAGCGATTCGAAGAAGATCAAATTTTCAAGGTCCTCGCCGGGTTAAGTGAGGACTATGAGTCCTTAAGGACTCAAATCCTCAACACTATGCCGCTGTCTAAATTCAATGCAGTCTGCCAAATGATTCAAAGAGAGGTGTCAAGGCGAAGAGTCATGAGCATCCCTCCTAAAACGGATTCCATAGGAGACAACCAAGAAAAAATGCCATACCTCTCACAATCGGACACCATCCAAGGCATGCAAAGGTACCATTCAAACACACAGAAAACTCGCAGCAAACTTAAGTGTACTCACTGCAGGAAATTGAGCCACACGCGCGACCACTGCTGGGAACTCGTGGGACGATCAGGGAAGGAAAAGGGATCTTCTTCAATCCTAGACAAAGACGGTAACCTTGCAAACTTTGTCACCAAAGAGGACCTGGAAAAGTTTTTTCAGAAATTCGCAAAAACAAATTTAGTATCTTCCCAACCAGTGGGTGACGTCTTTGAAGGTAAGCCTTATGCCATGTTGACTGCCACTGATCATAAGTCTTGGATAGTTGATTCTGGTGCTACTGATCATATGACTAATGATCCCACAAGACTTGCCGATCTAAATAAGGATTTTCATCGCACTGTATTTTCTGCTGATGGGTCATCTATAGAAGTTGTCGGCATTGGAAAAACAACATTCTTTGAGAAGCATAGTGGCTCTACTTTACTTGTTCCCAAGCTTGCTGTTAATCTTATGTTTGTTAGCAAAATCGCTCAAGATTATGATTGTCTTGTTATTTTCTCCAAGAAAGACATAACGTTTCAAGACCCGAGCACGAAGAAAGTGATTGGTAAAGACCGATGCCATGGCGACCTCTACGTTGTGGACAACAACAGTTTGAGTTTCTTCACAAAATCAAGATTAACTCAAAGGACGGAATATCAAATTTGGCATGCTCGATTAGGACACATATGCGATCAGAATCTCAGTCGTCTTATTCCCTCCCTCACTATTGAAGATAATAAAGCGTGTGATGCATGCGAATTTGCGAAGTTTACACGCCTTCCTTTTCATCCCACTCATGAAAGGTCTGGAAAAGCTTTCGATCTAATCCACTCGGATGTTTGGGAACCTGCTCCAGAAGACTCTCATGCAGGTTTTAAGTATTATGTCTTTTTCGTCGATAATATGACTCATGTAACTTGGATTTATTTTCTCAAAAATAAAAGTGAGGCGCCAAATATCTTTGAAGAATTCTATGCTTTCATTCTTACTCAATATGGTGCTAAGATTAAAATGCTTCGCTCTGACAATGGTGGTGAATACGTTAATGATACATTGAAGAACTTTATGAGGAAACACGGGATACAACCTCAATATACATGCGCCGGGACACCTCAGCAAAACGACACGGCAGAAAGGAAAAATCGACAACTTTTAAATATAGCTCGGGCTCTTATGATGCACATGAATGTCCCCCCTATATTTTGGAGTGAAGCCATAGAGACAGCGTGTTATATATCCAATCGTGTCCCAAATTCCATCATCAATGGAAAAATTCCTCTTGAATGTCTTCTAAGCAAACCTCTCTCACTCAAACACCTCAGGACATTTGGGTGCAAATGTTACGTACATGTACAAGAAAAATTTAGACATAAACTTCAGAGTCGTGCCATCAAGTGTGTCTTCTTGGGATACTCTAGCAATAAGAGAGGGTATCGTTGCTTTGATCCGCTCTCTAAATGCATGATTGTTTCCCGGGATGTAAAGTTCTATGAAAATGAACACTTCTTTGATAGTTGCATAAAGGGGGAGGAAAATAACAAAAATTCTGCTGAAAACAGTGCTGAAGACGTTCCTCGACCTCTAACAGACATTTTCGAGAATCAAACATCTCCATGTTAAACAGGGATGACCCACTTTCCCAATGACAACAGCAGCCCCGAAAGTACTACTTTGGAAGAAGGCGAAGCCACCACCATCGTCGAACCTCAAACAGGTCTAAGACGTTCTTTTAGAGTAACTCGGCCTCCATCCAAGTTAAGTGATTACTATACTTACTTATCTGTTGATAACCTTCATTTAATAGAAAGTTATCTCTCGTTTGAAGCTCTCTCTCATAACTACAAGTCATATATTTTTGCAACTTATGGGCATCAAGTTAATGAAGCAAATGCAGATTTACGATGGAGGGCAGCCATGGAAGAAGAAATCAAGGCACTTGAAAAGAATCATACTTGGGATCTTGTTCCTCTACCAAAGGGAAAGAAATTGATAGGATGCAAATGGATCTACAAAATAAAGTTCAAGAGCAATGGAGAAGTGGAGCGATATAAGGCACGCCTCGTTGCAAAGGGCTTCACTCAGACAGAAGGAATCGATTACAATGAAACCTTTGCTCCAGTCACAAAGATGAACACGGTTAGAGCGCTCATTGCAGTCGCCTCTACAAAAAGATGGAAACTCCTTCAACTTGACGTAAAAAATGCTTTTCTCCATGGCGAATTAGAAGAAGAAGTCTACATGAAAGCCCCTCAAGGAATTAACTGCCAATCTGGACAGGTTTGCAAACTAAGGAAAGCTCTTTATGGATTAAAGCAATCACCTCGTGCCTGGTTCGCTCTTTTAAGGACAGCACTCATCAAGTACGGATTCCAGCAAAGTTCGGCCGATTACACCATGTTCACATTCACTAGAAAAACCAAGGTGACCATCTTCCTAGTGTACGTGGATGATATTATTATTACTGGAGATGATTCTGAGATCATGCAGTCTATAAAGAAATTTTTAAATTGTGAGTTTGAAATCAAAGACCTTAGTCTTTTGCGGTACTTCCTTGGAATAGAAGTGGCTCACTCAGACAAAGGAGTTTTTATATGTCAATGCAAATAGATAATTGATCTACTGAAAGACACCGGATATCTTGGAGCCAAGCCTGCAAATACGCCTCTTGAGATGAACTGCAAACTAAGGAAAGAAGATGGTGATATTGTCAAAAACAAAGAAAGTTTTCAAAAACTAGTTGGAAAACTTATATATTTGACTGTTACACGGCCTGACATCATGTATGCTGTTAGTGTAATTAGCCAATTCACGCACCAGCCAAGATCCCATCATGTTGAAGCAGCTCATTGGAACCTAAGGTATCTAAAAGGGACACCAGGAAAGGGAATCCTAATGCGACGAAATCAACCTCAACATCTTCTTGGCTATTGTGATGCAGATTGGGCTGGAGACCCAAATGACAGACGATCAACATCAGGCTTCTGTACATTTATTGGAAGAAACTTGATAACTTGGCGAAGTAAGAAGCAAGCCGTTGTAGCTCGATCCAGTGCTGAGGCTGAATACAGCTCCATGGCCATATGTACATGTGAATTGATTTGGCTTAAGTCCCTCCTTAAGGACATGAAGGTTGAAATTGACTCCCCCATGGAACTTAAGTGTGACAACATGGCCGCTATTCATATTGGCGCGAACCCCGTATTCCATGAACGAACCAAACATATCGAAGTTGACTGCCATTTTTTTCGAGAAAAAATCCAAGATGGCACCATCACAACTTCTCACGTCAAAAGCGAATACCAACTAGCTGACATCTTCACAAAAAGTTTGGGGAAAGAAAGACACATGACGATTATGGACAAGTTGGGGCAGACTAATGTCTGCCTACCAACTTGAGGGGAAGTTTGTTAGCACATCTTGAAGGAAGCCTGTCATCGTCTCTACCATGGAAAGAAATCTTCAGCCGTTTAATGTCTGCCAGCCACTCGTCCATGGGCAAGAAGTGTCCGAGAATTCTTTAGTGGTCTTTTGGTCTATGCTTCATGCATGCAATTGTTTCTGCAAATAACAATAGACCCAGACAATCAGATATTACCAATCCTGTTTCATAAGACAAACCAGTTTTAGTTCAACCAGTCCAAGTATCGATGATCTCATGCCATGGATCCGGCAATCGATGAGACTTTAGATGCAAACATGGCATCGTACCTGTGGATATTAAGAAACATATACTCGATCTCAAATGATTTCTCAGAGCCTACAATCAAGATGGTCCTCGTATCAGGATTCCCTTTACCGCACGCACAGAAGATCATTTTTCTTATTTTTCCCATGTCGTGATCAATAAACATAATTTGGCCAAAAAAATGAAAAATCTAATTCTGGACGTCACTTTAGCTTAAAATTTTGTGACCAAATCTAATATAAACTTTTAGAGAACGTCTGCATCCATGATAAGTAGCCCGATGTATCCATATATAGTTTTCTCCATTCAAGTCCGAACGGGACTGTGTATTGTAGTTTGGCTATACCAAGAACACGTCTTCGTAATTCTCATATTTTTTTGGTGCATATATTTGATCAAGAGACTAGACTATTATTATTCAAATATTGATCCGTTTCGCTTTCTACCGTATCGGAGTCGAACCCAGTTACGGTGTCCACTCCGATTCAGATTAATTCCTTCATGCTCGCTCCATCCTTCAAGAGATGAAATCATGATAATATGGATGGCTTGCAAACTTTTCTCCCTCCAAATGGCTCTTCTCAATATTCTTGATGAGGACAAAATTCACAAAGATGTGGATGAGAAAGCAAGAAAGAGGCCATTCAAGTATTTGAAAGAGAAACTTTCATTCTTCTCATGGGAATTGCGTAATTGGATTGTGCAGGTAAACTCAACAGTACTGGACACATTTAGTCCATGTTGCACCGGCTATACTTTTTCTCAAGCAAGAAAACAACGTTGATTTTTAATAGAATTTGAAATTTATTTTCGGAAGTTGGTGAAAGGTAGCAAAAGAGGAATATAAAGAGTGTCAAGTTGAAGGCTCTAGATCAAGTTTCAATATTCTTGCCATTTTGTTGACTGAGCTTTTCCTTAGTGTTGTCATTGTATGGGTTGGTAGTTAGTGAAAACAACATGCATGGATCCATTCTGATACCAGATAAAAACCTAAAGAATTAGACATATGAGGAACTGAACTAGATGCCTTTTGGGTGTCAAGTCTGATGCTCCAAATTCTTCACGGAGTCCAGGTTTTTTGGGATTAAGAATGCACTTCAACCACTTAAAGTTATGCACGAGGAATAGACAAGATGGCAAATATAACCACTGCTTTCTAGAAGGATGGATTTTGTCATCATCATATTTAGTACGATCCAACAATAAGTTAAGTGATCTATCCTTGTTCTTCAATCCTACACCATCGGTTTTTTTCTTCAGACAGTAGAATACAGCAACTACTTATCATGCGGTTCGGTGGAATAACAGTTCTCGTCTTCCAGAAAGGCCGCACCCAATATCAGTTTCAAACTGTTGACATCCCTTCAACTTTTTGTTCGTTCACAAGCTGTTCCAATCAGGTGAGTTAAGCCCTTGTTTGAGGGAACGGGAAATTCATTCGTTACCAATTTCCGAGCAGTCCTTCCGTAGATTAATTGTAATCGTATGTCAAATATAAGCATGAACGGTGTAAAGCGGCAAGCCGGTGGAGGCGATTGCCACCATGAAAATTGCAGTGATTCCCCATTTCCCACAATATACGTGTGTGAGTGTGTGTGTGTGTGTGTGCAGAATAATATGATCACCCATCTCCTCCGCAGCTTACTGTCTTTGTGTGATTTACCTCCAAAAGACTGAATAAGAAGAAAGGTGGCTATGACATGACTATCGGCTGTAGCAGGCCACGTTAGCTAGTCAAACTGCTCTTCTCACGGAGTCACAACGCCAGAGAAGAACAAAGAATTTCACCTCCTAATGAAGCTCGTCATCAAGCAGAAGGCTCCATGGGAATGGCATGGCCCCTGTGGTTCATGAGATTTGAGCTTTAGTACCTCCGTTAACGTAGCTTGGGCCATTCTCAAGGATTCATCTCCAACTCATGCACCTGTATATATATATATATATATATATATATATATACATATATATATATATATATATACAGTTAGATGCTTATGAGTTCTAATTTGTTTGTGGATTCTTTGGTTGTAGGGTTCATCAATGGCTGCGAGCGAAGTGACAAGCTGTGGACATCTCATAAAGGTTGGAGTGGTTTTCTCTTGTTCCATACTATCTATTGTGCTCGGTTCCTGGATGTTGGTCTTCTGGTATACTCGTCTGCGGCAAGCCAGGTCTCAACAATGGTTGATCCCGGTCGGACTAATCTTGTTTGGGACCCCAACCTTGATTTTGATCTCGTTCCTTGCCTCTGAGCCACTCCCTCCACTGCCGACAACCCTGCCGAGGAACAAGCATCAGGTGGAACCCTGGCCGGTACCAAGTCCGGATCAGCCGGCCGGACACTGTGATGCTACACCATGATGCCATGAGACGTACCTTTCCACTTTTCTTTTTCTTAGATTGTCCGCTCTTCTGGGACTTAAATTCATCTAAATCATGCCAAGAGACGCACCGGGTACACCGGTATACGGCCACTTCCAACTCGAAGGTCTTAATTCAAACCAGTAGTCGGGTTCATAAAGTTCTTGTTAGCGCCGTTAGCTGTATGTTTTGGGCGTAACATGTACTGCAGCACTAAATTAAGACAAGTGTTTTCGTTGTTGCTTTTATTTTTTTTCTCTCTTGATGAGACATCCCCATTCATAAAGATTGTACGTTGGCCTTGAACAAGCCTCTGGTCTTTGATTTCTGGAGTTCAAAAACTTCGTCGTGTTTTGGATGGTATAAGTATCAAAATTGTCAAGAAAACAATATGTGCGTTGGAGCATGACAAGATGGGAAGTTCGTGGCTCCAGCATTTTGTCCAGAATGATTTCCATGCTGCAAGCAAGACCATGACCAGGACAAATCGACCAAGCAGTGAGTCCTTGAGAAGAGTCGTCTACACATATCTCAATTTCTTATGAAATCAGCCATCTCTCTCATAACCATTATAAATAGCAAAGTCAATAGAGAGAAATC
The DNA here is from genome assembly GCF_008831285.2 of Nymphaea colorata. NCBI lineage: Eukaryota > Viridiplantae > Streptophyta > Magnoliopsida > Nymphaeales > Nymphaeaceae > Nymphaea > Nymphaea colorata. The sequence goes on along the minus strand of NC_045147.1, from coordinate 12,721,852 downwards.
CATATTGCCACGGCCTAGGCTCCACAAAGAGCCGGTGTTTGAGTCAAAATACGGCCCAGCATTTTTCGTCCGGTTACAGAGGAAAACACATCTGGATGACTGCATCAGTTGCGAATCCGTACCTGGGAGAACTTTTAGATTCAATATCACCAACGTGAACATCAGGTTTTATTTTTCTCATGACGGAACCATGTGTTTATTGTTTGTAAGTGTACATGCATAATAAAATCAACAATTTGTATTTATGAATATTAATAGCTAATATTTGTAACAACTTAAAGATACAATGAATGATGATACAAATAACTAATACACAGAGCATGCAGCTCAAACCTCTGCATCTGAACGGATGGGGAATTCCAAACCTTGAAGTGCAGGTATCTTTTCTAGATCTTCCTTTGAGTAAAGTGGCAGGAGCCAATATGCCCTTTTCTTGCCAAATACCTGCACAAACAATTTAACGCAACATCGAGATAAATGAGGACAGAGCTGATCAACATGAAATAAGAACGTGATGCAAGAGTCCTGCCAACAGTTTGACGCCAGAGAGTGTGCTCCAAATATGCTATTCACAGGTGAATGACTGCAATGGAAGACCAAACATACGAATAACGTACTTTAATGGAGAACCTAAGCTATAAGAAAAGGGACGGCTAATGAGGTTGCCAAGGAAACTTAATGTAAGATAGGAGAATCCTTCAATCATCACACTTTGGCTAAGCAGCAATTGGTTTATATTACGTAGCTCATTCAATGTCAACTTGACAGTGGCCAATATAGAAGGACACTTGTCTACTTAAAAGTCTGATTCTTTGATTATTCTGGTACCCCATCGGCAAATTAAATGAAATAGAGGTTGAGAAATATCACTTACCTGTTCTACGTTTTTCCTTTTGCCCAGGTCATATCTCCATCCGATGGCTGTCTTCTTCTCGTAAACCTATAAAGGCCATGCTTTAATATGATGATAAACCAAGCAGGGAGAGACAAAAATCTAAAGCAGTATTTACCTCAATGGTGGTTGTATTGCTTAATAAAAGAGACAAATGCAATATCACAAAACCAAGAAGGCTCAGTGCAAACGCCAGATTGATTACTGCAAGGAAAGAAGTACACATTCAAAGAAATAGCAATTGCAGAAACCTTGAAAAATATTTCAAGCATCTTAGCTAAGAAGTTTACCAAAAGCAAGGAAGGTCACAGCAAGGTTGCCAGGGGAACTAGAATGGCTATTAATCTCGCCAAAAAATCTGATAAATTCAGGCAAAAGTACCAGCGTGTCCAGTGTGGTCTCCAGAAACGTATACAGCTGCAAAAGAGTTTTTGCATTTGCAGGTATCAGTAACGATTTGGACATCACAACATAAAAATAGAGTATGTCGACCGTCAGCATCTTCAAGCAAGAAATTAGAAACATTACTAGTTGTTTTCACAAAGGAAGAAACTAAATATATCTAGGAAACAATCACTCACATTAAAAAATCACTACAACCTCCATTGAAATCTTAATTTTCATTCATCATATTATCCTTGCAAATGAATATACCCCAATATATGTAGTCGTAAATGCAATTTTCTGTTCTTCAAATAAGCTCGCTGCATGAAGCAATTGACGTTCAGATACTAAGGCCCTGTGCAACATTTGCCCCATTTAATCATTGGTCATGTACCACATCATCATGTATTTCATGTGTTTTTGTGTGTGAGTCTATGTATGCTTAAATGTTCATAAGCTAGTTAGATTAGAAAAGGCAATCACATTACTTGTCAGTTTGTAACAAGAGAAAACTATCTCACATTCTGCTAGTGATATATGCGCTCTTTGTACTGGAAAAAGAAATAGAAGATACGGTTACTATTAACTTTTGACAGCTTAAATCATAAAAATTGTTGCAACTATCTCCTATAAGTATCACATAATTCTAGCAGTGGGTGCGTTAAAACGTGTACCCCCTAGTTTTCATGTTGACTAGGAAGTAGGAAGGCCACCTGCTTTTTTCCTCACAATCAAGCAGAAATAAATCGTAATGAACTAGAAAAAAGTTTTGTAAAAATCATTTGAAGTGTCAAATAAACAAGCTTTCCTTGAAAAATGACTCGTTAGGAGGGTGTAACTTCGAAAAAATCAGAAGAGGAAGCATCAATATTTTCCGAAAAACTAACGAACGATGCAAAGTAGGAAAGGATCGGCGGGCTAATATTGTGGTAGCAATGCCCTATCTTGAGAATGATATATGGTGCACCTTATGTCACACGGGTAAACGGGTACAGGTATGGTCCTGGGTATGGCCCTGGTGCGGTCAACGCAGTACCGGGTACGGTCAACGTACCTGAGATCATTTTTGTCCATTTTCGGGCTCGGTCAACTTTGACCAAGTCCAAAGTTGTCCAGTTTTTGAGTTGAAAATTAAAAATCCCCCTCTTTTCTTGTTTCCTTTTTCACTCTAAACCTTTCTTGTACATAGTTCCTCACAACTTTTCATTTAAAATCTTCCATATAATGTTTTGAAAATTCATTCATTCTCTATAACTTGACTCTTCGATAATAGTGTGAGCCATAACCATAGCGATGTCAATATATCTTAAAAGTGTGACCTGTTGCTCCTTCTAATCTTGATGATGCGACGGAGAATCAAGAAAGCTGATATATTTGTATATTAATTACTTCCATACTGTGTTTTATGAATATGTTATTCATTTTGAAATTTTTTGATATATATATATATATATATATATATATATATATATATGTCCGCGTGTGTGTACGGCCGTACCCCCACACCCAAACTTTTTGAAAATGGTCCGTACCCGTACCTATGTGACATAGGGTGCAACCTTTTCCACTGTTGGGGGAATAGGTTTCCTTTGCATATACTAATATTGTACTACAAAGCATATATGGTCATCCAATGAAGCAAAACCATGCCAAGCAACAGCAGTAACCATTAGGTCCATTGTTTAACAAAGCAAATGACTTGTTCTTAAGATAGTTATCCTTTCATATGCTTAGATAACAAAATGAACCTAACAAAATCCTTTTTCGTTTTTTGGACATGGAAAGGAATGCCCTCCAACTTTCTCCCAATCACTTCTACATAGGTGTGGCAAAAAATACCATGTCCATTTAATCCACATGTGCCAGTAAAAGGGCAGCTACACAGAAGTATAGAACTTTTTTGGCTAACCTTAAACTTCAAAGACAACAGATCATGAATTTTGCAATTTTAAATTTTAAAATGAAAAAATATTTAGTAAAAAACTCAACATTCTTTTGCAGGTCCATAAGCAATAAAAAACTTGAAGAACCAAAATATAAACTCTATCTCAGTTTATTACCAGAAAAAGGAGAAAGAATTTGTAGTTTCGTGCACCGACACAGTTGACAACCCATATACAGTGATGATCCATTTTCAGTACACATCTTTGACCTACATGCACAACAATGTAAAACTCAATAGATTCTCATAATAAACTACTATAAATTCTTTCTATTGTTTTAAATAAAGCTTGGTAACAACCAACTTTATGGAGAGGCCCACCATGCTTTAATGGCAAAGTATCAGTAACAGAGAAACTATTTCACAATTTCTAGAAGCCCAGAGATTCGGGATGACTTGTTCATATTTTAGTTACCTACAAACACATACATATATTATGTTGCACATTGTATTATCAATACAACTTTTCTTATTTGTGCAAGTTCTACAACTATACACATATATGATTATTGTTGAACTTATATTACTAATATTTTGTATAAAATGTGTTCATATTTTAGGACGCCTACAAAAATTGATGCTTTCTAAAATATCTCTACTATTGTTATCAGTATTGCATTTTATATAATTGCATAAGCCATATACAGTGAGAAAAATTTACAATATATGCACCTACGAGTAGGTCATAAGTAATATTGTAATTTTATACAAAATGTAGTACTTTGCATGATTCATTCAAATATGCCAAGTGCCAACTACATGTGTGCTTGCATAGCCAACCCATGCCTTGGCTCGGCCATGCAAAAATGAAGCTGACTCAGCTTAGTAGTTGAATGGCAGCTTAATCCTGTGAACTTCCAGATCATTCCCATTTTTTGACCTGCTACATGCCGGAAGTTAACTAAGTCATCTAGTTGGCTCATGATTTTCTAAATAATAATTTTTTACACAGACTAGAAATGCCAACAATCATAACAGGTTTTTACAGCTAAACCAGATATTCCAAAATCATGAGATTCGTGGACATTGATGATGGTACCATTGCAGAACCTTCTCCCTACAAATTTTCGAAAACCAATATAGAGAAGTGCATATGGGCCATAAAATAATGGATTATGGAATGCAGAAATTCAATACACTTGTTCACAAATTAACTTATAACCCATTCAATTGACCGTGAGTAGACACAAAATATAAAGATATTATGAAGGAGAACTAATTGACATCTATCTCTTCAAGTATTTTTGCTTCAAGGGAAATGGCTAAACTGTATTTGACACATTACAAATCTACATGGCAAGGAAAGTCATTCAAATTCTAAAATGAATGAACAATAAACTATGTGAGAAACTACTTTCATCTCTACATATTCAATTATGGCCACCAGTAGAAGAAAATAGGTGAAGGCTATATTGTCAGAACTGGTCTTCCCGTTAATAACAGGAAAAAGTTAATCTTCATGCAGTGACCTTGTTAGAACTGGTTGTCCTGTTATAAGATAGTGCGCGACTTTCATGCGTCAATAAATCATGGAGGAGTTACAAGTGCAAAAATTAACCAATGATGAGAGATGAACTAAAGCCATATCTAAAATCAGAGTTTAATAGCTTACAAACAGAGCAATGATGACAGCGAGGTGGCTTGACATTCTGGCAGCTATTACAATAGCGTATTCCAGGTCTTCGAGTTGGCTCACCAGATGGAGACCATCCAGAAGACCTGATTTCTAGGTCTGCATACTCTGAAGAAGCTGTTGAACTTGCAACCACTGGATTTTCGTCTGCCATTGGCTGCCAATTTTGTGGAACGGAGCCCGGATCTGTGAAGACTACCAAAAAATAGCTCCATAACAGCAAAAGGAGCTGCAACATAGAACTTCAATTGTGTCAATAACTAACAAAAGCAGCAGAAAAACCTGCAACCCTAAAATTGAAACAAGAGACAAACACCATAATGAAAATACATGGCCACGTATTGTTGGATAAAAGTTTTAACAGAAATAAAAGCTTAATCATGTGCTGCTTCAATAAACAGAATCCCGTATGCACATAAATGTCACTGGTGTAAAGCAAAACAATAAATAATTAAATCCCACACGACAAAAACGAATTTCAAGCAGCATAACAGGAAGGTTCAGCTGCAGCAGTGCCATGGAGGCATCTCTCCGTCCCCCCAACCCTCTCTCTCTCTCTCTCTCTCTCTCTCTCTCTCTCTCTCTCTTTATAAACTCTTACATAAAAATATATATTTACATATTAGTGCCCCTCCTCAACTGTAAATTTATAAATGTGTGCCCTCAAATGTTGGTTTTATGCTGCTACAGGATGCCATATCAAGCATAGGTTTTAGTCCACATGACATGGTTTATAAGAATATACTCAATTATCATGTCTTGCTGACTGTTCTGCCTCTTCAATGTGAAGGCAGATTAATGCAACACATATACAACTAGATTGATTTCCTTTCTGTTGAATAATCCACAGATTGATGGGAAAGAACTGAGTTTACATTCTTGAATACTGCTTCCATAATATCAAGGTTTCCTAGAGTCAAATTCTGCATAGCTCTACATTCTACAAACAGGTGAACAATCAACTTTAGGATAACAGCCTTAGACAGTTGACAAATGCACAAAACAATTTTGGCTTTAGAAATTTTCCCCACTTCGGCTTCTCAGACAGTCATAACTCATCATTATTGAACATCGAGGAAAATGGTAGGAGTCGACCAAGCTTATGCTGTTTTGGATGGCTGTTCCAGTACCGAACAGAATAAATACAAGCGCCATTTGTCATATCATCATGTCTGATCATACTCCTTACAGTATTCTACTACTCGTTCATAGCTCATTTGATATTCTTAAGAAAACATCCCAATCAAAATAAAAAGAACTTCGTCTCATATTCTTCTAGTTCCCTAATGCTTGTTGTGAGTTGTTTGCAGAAACAACAGCAAACCAAACAAAGAAAATGACCTACACATCTAGTACATATTGGATCGAACATCAAGTTGACTAATTAAGACTTTTCCTAGCACACACAACCATGAAGACAATTCATCAAGAGAAGAACTCTAAACAACCAGTAGTTGAATCTTTCACATCAATTATGGTCTTTACTTTCCCAATGAGAAAGAAATAAGAGAAAAAGAAGAGCAAATGCAAGGGCGAGAATCACCAGCAGATGAAAGACGGCGATGATGACGACGGAGAGAGCGCACCTGACGCCACCGAGTCGCAGCAGAGAGCCGCAGGTGACGACGACGACAGCGTCATACGAGACGGCGACGATACCCCCGACGAGCAGGATCATAAGGTAGCCGAGCACCCGCAGCCCCGAGCAGAACTTGAAGAGGTTTCCGTCCCACGCCATAGTCACCCTTCTCCGGCGGCCGCTATTCCCCGCCCTCGTACTCGGGAAAAGCCTCTTCCAGACGTCAGACGCCAGCGGTACCACTCCGACACGGTCGGACTCGGAACTTCAATCCCTCCCCACCTTCCCTCTGCAAATCGCCGCCGACGAAGGAAGAAGAGGAAAGGTGGTGACCCTCCTGGTCCGAACCAAGTTCGGTTAGGTCTCGGTCAACAAACGTGGGAGCTCGATGGCGTGGCGTCTTTCTCTACCGGGGACGATGTCAGCATAAATTAAATTATTTTGCTTGTTTGGTGGGTTTCGAGAAATAAATGAAAAAGAAAATGTCGTCGAAGATAGAACATTTAGAATATGTTCCGAGAGAAGGTTAAATAATAATCCGAGTGCAGTCCTTGACCAATCATCCATAGATGCACAACATTTTCCTTATCACTACGATCAGAGCTCAGTCAACTACTAGAAATCTGGGTTCGGTTTTAGTTGAAATTATATATAAATATATATATAATACAAAATAATATATTAATTATAGATATAATTTATATATAAAAGGCATGTGCTGTTGTTCCTCGATTACTTACTCGTAAGGAAAAGAATGGCCGCATCACGTGAATTTGACGTTTTTGGTTCGTGGGTTGCAGAGCCACATGCCCACCGCATGTGCCTACATGCTTTACACAGGCACTACTGCTCGATATGCATGCATCACTCTCTTGTCAATAAAAAAAATGACATGTTATAAATTATGTTCAGATTGGTGTTCTTTTGGCAACGTTGCTGTTAATATTTGTCATTCCTCTCTCAAATCTTTTGAGAGCAGAAGTAAACTAAACTTTTTATTCCTATCAACGTTGGGTTTATATATATATATATATAACCAAAAGTGCTCTGATTGTTAACGGAAACTGAGGTCATTCTTCACATCCCAGCAGGCTTTGTATCAGAGCGAATGTGGAAACAAGTGAAATGTCTATGAGGTACGAATACATAAATAAATAAGCAATTTATGTGGGCTGCTGTGGCCAGCCCACTGCCTTTGCCGCTTCTCTAGGAGTGCATTCAGGCCCTCACTTGGGAACCCACGTGAGCTCAATCAATGCTACTAACCGGACTCATAAGCCCACCACGGTTTCGTTCAGTCTCAATCTGTGCCAAAGATTAGACTAAATTTAAGAAGTACTTCATAAATGTACCTTCATTTTTAGGGTAAATTCATGGGATATTCAGATAGTGTCTTTGTTACCAAACTTTTTCTAAGCTAGCAATAATTTGACTTTTATATATATATATATATATATATATATATGCACATGCACCTTTATATGTTTGATAAAAAACCTAACACAAAACTATGATAGAGTTTGTGCTTGTGTTGCCTTGGTGTCCTTTGTATTATCGTGAAAGGTAAGAGAAATAGCTCTGACTTAAGAGGGGATTGAGGCGAGGGTGTTTGCTTTAGCCATTTATGTTTTTCATGGATATGAGATCTAAACCAGATCAAGCTTGGGCATCGTGGGCCACTGCCGGGTAATTGGTATCCGGCCTGACTCAGGCCCGAGCCTGAAAAAAAGGAACTCGGGCCGGGCTAGGTTGTCTTGATAAGCCCACATCAGCCCGATAATGAGTTTTTTAAAAAAAATTATTAATTTTTATATATATTTATAATATTTTATTATGATTAATTATATTTATATAAATTTTTAATATATTTTTAAGTTTAATCAGACTGAACTCGAGTTCAGGTTTTTCGAGTTGGGCCAGGCCAGGCTGGAGTTTTGGATGTTGGACTGACCTAGACCCTACTCATTATCGGGCCGGGCCACCTGGCACCCGATGCGCAGGCTTACACCAAATAAATAATAGAAGAGAAATTTTTCTATCCAATATTGATCACAAGCGTCCTCTTATCTCATCCACTTTGAATGCGGATGACATTTTGTTGTTTGCACTGAGCTTCTTCGTCAGCATCGATATAGTTTTGAGTGAGTAACGAGTAGCACCAATGCCCGAACTAAGTCTATCAAGAGAAATTAATAAATGGTCTGCATTAATAGCACCAAGGCCCCAACTCCCGACACTTGGCGAGAACTTATATTAATTGGAGAGGAAAAGGGCTTCCTTGTGAAGAATATCAAACCCAAGGTCACCCCCTACATATTGGTAAATATCAGATCAGATCCGATCTGATCTGGATAAGGGACAAAAACTAAACCTCTTAAATCTGTGTTAATTAAAAAGTATTTTAAATAAAGTGTGAACCTCTAAACACTAATTTAAAATAAATCCTACTTTAGTTTAAGTTTTTTTTATAAAAAATTAAACTCTTTACTATAAAATTTCAATGTTATATAAGATTTTTTTGTTATTAAAAAATATTATTAAAATTTTAAAAATGACTAACTTACTATATGTTTCTAACCAAATTTCTTTTAATATGATAATCAAATTTAGTGGGTTTAGTTTTTATATTTTATCAAAGTAGTAGTGTGATATTTACCAACTACAAATAAATATATTGAAAACAATCATCTACCTCTGTAGCTTAATGGTTATTTTTTTAAATTTTTGTCGCTTAAAACCATCACAAAAAAATGCATTCTGTCACTAAAAACCATGGCCATATAATTAGTTTCTGTAAATACATTTTGTGACATGGTTTTAGCGATGTAGATTACAAAATAACTATCCGACCATAAAAGTAGCTGGTTGATTTTAATTTTTTTCTCACTCTTTCTCTTTTTCTCTCTCTCTGTCCATATATATATATCTATATATATATATATATATATATATATATATATATATATATATATATATAATGATTTATATTTTATGATGTTAAAAATCATCACAGATAATGTCTTTCCAACGACAATTGATTGACTACAGTTTTTTTAGCTATGAATGCACCCATTGATGACGTTTTTAACCTCGTTGGTAGATTCAACCAGCGTTGCAGATTCTGAGCCGTTCGCAAATTTTCGCTGTTGCGAATGAAAATGCCCAAAGGATTCGGATTGTTTCGACTCTTTGACGGGCGGCGACGGTGGTGACTTGAAGTTGGCGATGCTCAAGCACTTGATCGAAGCACCATGAAAGCAGTTTCTCGTGGGGCCGTGAACAGAACAGAGCGCAGGCTTTCCAACTTGAGCTGCCTTCCTTCAATTACCATCCCGCGCCTCATTTAAGTGTTCCTGCCATCACATTTCCTAACAACGACTTCAATTCCCGGACACATCCTGCAGAGATCAACGTGACGTCCAACCCCCGCAAATTTAATGCCATGAATGGCCCTCCCAAGTTGGAGCGATCTGTTCGAGACCAGTCGTTCATGGCCTTCACATCCTCATCCACAGGATCCGCGCCAAGTGCCTTCCAGAAAGTCAGGAAGAATCTGGATCCTCCCATTAAGAAGAGAAGCCAAAAGACCTCTGGTTGGTCGATCGACGCAAAACCACTAAGATAATGGTTTGGATTCAGGGGAAAAGATCAGATCTCTTCGCGACGGAAATAATGGCGACGGAATTTCCGCCAACGGTGGTAATGCCGGCGGCTTTAACCGTGTTAATTATTGCTTGATTTTGTCTTAATCAAGAGAGTCTTCTGTTTAAATCGATCGGATCATTAGATCTCAAAGCTAAATGCTTAAGCTCTTTAAAAATATTTAACTTTACCATGTATTTTATATACGAATTGATTTTAAGTACAAAATACTTGTAGCATCCAAAGAGAGAGAGATTGGTACCCAGTTCACATAAGACCGTAACAACACGATTAACTTTAAAGAACGATGAAGAATAAAATTATACCTTTGTTTTGAAAGTCTGTTCAGACTCTTTCAGGGTGCGACGCTTATACATGCAGCCGCTTCCTTCTCCCCTTCTTTCTTCTACTCTCTCTCTCTCTCTTTATCACTCTCTCTCTCTCTTTATCACTCTCTCTCTCTTACACACATCATGCACACAATAACAAGAACAGAAGCTCTGTAATTTCCATGCCTAGCTATTCTTGCAGAAGATGGGGATCAGTGGGCAGTGGTTGCCCAGATCTGTTCGAGCTCTCTGGCGAAGGCCTTCTGCCGGCCGATGACGATGGTGAGGTGGTCCTTGTTCTCGATGACCTTCAGCTGGGCCGTGGGGACCTTCGATTTGAAGGCGTAGCTGCAGTCCAGCGGCAGCACCTCGTCGTCGGTACCGTGGAGCACCGTGACGGGGCAGCGGTCCAGCTTCGCCAACCGCTCCAGGTAGCCGTCCATCTTGTTGGCAGCGCCGTAGATGATGTTGTGGAGGGTGTGCCAGGCGGCGTGGTGGGTGTGACAGAAGAATCCCTCCACCATGTACGTCCTCAACCTGTGGGTTCCGCCCGGCAAAGAAGAAGAGACAAAAAATCCAGAAATTATTTTTCGGTCAGTTTCATGTTGATAGCTTGGCAGTGGAGCATGAAGCTTGACTTGACAAAAGTACTGTTGCAGGATGCAGAGTGGGCTGGGCCACACCCCTGCGGATTTTAAATCTCATGGTGTTTTTTCTGTTTGTTGAACTCGAGGCCTTAAATGCGCGACCCACTCCAATATGGAAAAAGAATTCCCAGTCCTTGTAAGACCAGATGCTTTCGATCAAATGTACAGACCAAAAGAAGATTCAATTTTTTACCTTCATGTTGTCATGCCCTTTGCACTTACTTCTTTAGAAAGACATAAATAAAATGTTACGAGTATCTATCACAAATGATAACTAAGTAAACATATATAGGTTGTATGTTGATATGTATAGGAGTGTGGACTAATGGGTTTCCAGCATATAATTACACATAAATACATATCTTAGTTGTTTCCTACTCATTATATCTGATTGGATGGAAGTATTTTTACTGTTGCAGCATGGTAAATGTTACAGTGAGATTGATGTTTAAGAGAGAGAGAGAGAGAGAGACTGTATGACTTGGCTACAATGTCAGTCTTCTGCTGTACATTTCCTTTTCATTTGGTCTAGTTGCATGAAGCAATTGTTAAACAAATGTAGCCGTAGTATTAAAGAGCTCTCTCTCTCTCTCTCTCTCTCTCTCTCTGCATTTATATATATATATATAAAACTGAGAGAGAGAGAGAGAGAATATGAACTAGACCAAAGAGATAGTCATCTGCAGGTGGTTGTTTCGCTCCAGTTGGACGAAACTTCTGTTTTAGTTCAGTATTTCATGCATGTGGATTATAAGCTTTCTTCACCAATACATCTCTTTTCGTACAGTTCACGGGTGATCATGGTAGGTTTGAAACAGAGAAATATTTGCTATGAGAAGAAATTTCGCTACAAGAAGCTTCTATGAAAAGTAAACCAAAAGGAAGAAATTACAGCGGGTAAAGCAACCTAAGTAAAAGCAGTACTGAAAACTTTTAATATCCCGTCTGTCATTGGTAGTTTTTGTATTTTCGTTTCGATTAGTCCTAGTCTTTTCCTATTGCGACGTCTCCTGATATAAACGGCGGCCGATAAACATATAAAGATGATTACGGTAAGAAATCATGAGGTGGCGCTGAAGGCCTTCAAAAGGAAGATAAAGTTGGTACAGCTAAAACAAGAAAAGCTTCCCGTCCCAACAACTTTGGCCACAGGACGCCAAAGAATCTTCAAAGAGCAAGAAAGTTATGAAAAATAAAAATTTTCCAACGTCCTTGAGAACTTCATCAGCAATTGCCAATTTTCCTCCAACTAGAAATCTATCTGTCTATATATATATATATATAGACAGCCTTTCAAGTGGCATTAATTTAGGACCCTTTCAAATTAATAGTGTCCGGATCTCAATTTTTTGAGACATGTACATAAAAAAAGAGGCTGGATGGTTTTTTTTTTTTTGTTTAGTGGAGGAGATCTGACGAAATCCAAATTATCAATGGTAAGAGGAGTGAAATTAATCGAACCAAAGTAGATGCATTGATTAGAATAATATTTACACATATATGGACTTTTTTAAACAAATTAGAAGTCAACAATAACAATCTCTTCACGTTCTTCAAGTGGGTATAGCTTTTATAGGCAACAGATGTTGCTTTCTATTAAACAACCACATAGATATGCTCATCGGGTCAACTTGCTGAATTATGTATAACCATGCCTTATTCTAATTCTTCCTTCATTATTCTTTAATATCTCTGTTGCCATATGTGCATAGATATGTGTATAGATAGAGCGAGTTGTCCAACAAACGATAGAAGAAAGCCAGCGACCAATCTTAGAAAATTTTTATTCGTTCTGATTTTTGTCATCAGATTCGTTTTCAGATTAAAAAGGTCGAATGATGAGGAAGTATACGATTTGGAGGAGAAAGCCTTTCATGTCGTGTTGGAGCAGAAAGAAGGAGAAGAAATTAAGGGCATGATATATGTTGGGATAATTTACCTATTTCTGGTGACCTGCCTTGCGATGAAGTCCCAGAGGCGGTGGTTCCTGCTGACCATCAGGCACCATAACCTGCTGATGTGCTCATACCAGGACCCCACCGACGCCCCGAACGCCATCGGCGGCCACACGCGTCTCGGCGCCACTTGCCGGAGCACGTACTGGCTGCCCTGCTCCCCTTTGGGCACCGGAAAGTATGGCTGCGCGTAGAAAGGGAATAACATCAAACATTTTGCGTGCACATGTAGAACCCAAACAAAGATTAGAAGGAAGGACTGTGCAAGTCGAATAATGTTAGAAATACTGTCGTCAGAATTTTATGAGGAGGTAGTGTTAGGTAGGAAAACTTCGAAAATTTGCAGAAAAAATATTACAAATAATGAAAAACAGAAACGTGACTTGTCCATTATTTATCTTACAGCTAGGAACTTTGACAAAAGTAGTTACTACAATGTTAAAATACGCCAGAGAAAATTTTGAAATACATAAGAAATCATTTTTTATAAGAAAAGCAGGAACCAAAAAAAAAACTTTACTATTTTCTTCTTGGAGTCTTTGTTTGGCAAAATATGGCGACTCTTTTGGGGGCAAAAGATGCCCATATTTGTGTGAACTGTGCAAATTAAGCATGTAAATTGACCTAAATTTTATGTTAAACTTAAGTTTTAATATGAAGCATAGAGTAGCTGGTCAAGGCTAGCGACATGTGAAGAAACAAATCTTTAATTTAGTGAGGTACGATAACTAAGTTAAAATATACACCACATACTTAATGATGTGGGCGCAGCACAAAACCCAACGCAGCCTAGAACCCTGGAGGTAAAAGAAATGACTTATAACCCTGGAGGTAAAAGAAATGAAGGGGCTTTCGAGCTTCTTAGTAAGTGATAGGTTCTTGCTCACTTAAAAATGAGGTTTCTACTAAAAGATTTTAAGTTCAAAGAAATCATGATGGACCAAATGAAGATTGCAAAATATATATAAAGTTACAATGTTAGAACGCTACATAGAGATCAATGAGTTTAGACAAGGGAGTGACGTATCTCAAGGTTGGAGTTCGTACCGGGGAGAGCAAGGTGAGGGATTTGACGGCGTTGGGGTACTTGACTGCGAGGGCGATGGCTAAGATGCAGCCAAGCGAGTGCGCCACAATGTGGAACGACTTGACCCTGTAGGCGTCCAGCACGGACCGCTCGATCATGTCAATGTGCTCGCTCAGAGTATAGAGCGAGTCGCTCGGCTTGGGGCTCCGGCCGAACCCCATGAGATCGATGGCGAGCAGCCTGTACTTCGACTTGACGTCGTCGGAAAAGTTGGGGAAGAGAGTCTCCGTCCAAAAGACCGACGAGGAGACGAAGCCGTGGATGAAAAGGACGTCCGTGAACTCCTTGTTCTTCGGCTCTACAATTGGAAAGAATTCAGCAGGAGATGATCAGATGAAAGAAAAGTTACAGTCGCCGTTAACACTGCAACGGGGATATAAATAGTTTATAAATGCGTATGTATATTTAATGAGTAGCGGGGCATTGAGATATACGAGCTTTGCCATTGGAAGCTCACCTCTGAGCCCGTCGGCACGAACATAGAGGGCTTCCTTGGGAGAGGTGCACCAGGAGACGCACTTGTGGCAGGAGCAGTCGGACCACCGGGGGACGGGATGAGCCATTTGACGGCCAAACTTCCCGGCCTGAAGCATCTCGACAATGGTGGAGTTGATGCGGTAGGCCGTCCTGACCGCACCACTCCGGTGCGTCTCCTGCGCCGTGACCATGTTCGAGCCGTCCTTGGCCATCCCCTTGAGATCCATGACTCTCGCTGCAGTCGATCTCTTGATCTCCGACACCATCGACGTTCGCGAATAGAGCGTCTCGGAGATGTCCTCCAGCCGGAGCTCGCTGGCGCAGAGGCAGACAATCTTAGACCGGCCCTGCTCGGACACCAAGATCTTGCCGCTGCTGACGATGGCGTCCTGGCCGGAGGAGCAGTAGCAGGGCCGCCACTCGTGCTCCACCAGGAAGTCGATGACCTTGAAGAGGTAGCAGAGTATGGCGTCAAGGAGATCGAGGAGGCAGAAGACGAAGAAGCTCAGCACGTCGAGGAACACTCTCATGGCGATGACAAAGACCACTCCCACATTCTTCTCACCGATCGCCATTGTCGCCTCCATACTCCCTCCCTCCCTCTGGTCTCGATCTTCTCTAGATTCTGCTCCTTAAGACCTTTAAAGAACGAGAATGACGCCTCTCATACTATGCAGCAGCGCCCTTTAACCATTTTTAATGGGCCCTGGTTATATGGTTTGTAGGAGAAGAGACGAGAGGTGAGTTCCCACCATCAACACGAAACTTCAGATTTGCGTGTGTGTGTGTGTGTGAGAGAGAGAGAGAAAGTGAGGTGGAGCTACAAGAAAAGGCGGGTGAAAAATGGGGTGCAGCTAGGAAGCCCTCAGCAAGTACTAACAATAGCAGAAGTAAGAATTCATTGTTCATTAAGTCTTGTGCTGGCCGTAGATGAAAAGTAGGTGGTGGTTGAACCCACCATCCCTAACAATCTCTCTTCCCTACCTTAATCTAATGCGTGTCATGTTTCTCCGCATTATATACATATATATATATATGTATATATATATATATATACCTTCATGTAAACTCGAATAGAATGCACTCCAACTGAATATATTGGTAGTGAGTATGTTCATTTACTGGATGAGCAAGGCATGTTTGATATATTTGTTTCTGAAAACTTAACTGCTATTAAATTCGTGTACACTCGTCATGGTATGTGTTGGTAGCGACATATGGTTGTGCAGGTAATGAAGACGGAAATGTTGAGTTCAACCTGATAGGTGGATTGCAGTAAATAAGGCGTCTAATATGTTCAGGAGTCGTTTTAAAATGTAAGAAAGTGGATGACAGGACGATTTTTAAAGGGAAAGGTGGCTCGGAAATGGTGTTATGGCGAAGCTTAATTAAGCCTCAATTCTGCCACTCTGCATATAAAACTTTCCCGCGCTGTTAGGCTTCCTGATTGGGGGTGTGGTAGTCGAGGGTTACTCCCAGATTTTATTCTTCTTTTCCTCAGGCGAGAGACTCGGTCTTAAAAGGGCGCGCCGCCATTAAGGAGAGGAAACCGCCATGACTGTTCAACATTAATATATATATATATGATAAAGATGTTAAAATATGATTGAAATGCTTGGATTAAGTTTAGTGTCTCCAAGTTGTATCATCGGTTCGTGTATTACAACAAGGCTATAGAACGATTGCAAGCTAATTTGAGTTCGACTCCAATTCGCTCGTCAAAACCCGACTTGAATGCATGTTTCAAATGTTAAACGTCTATGAGCTTGAGTTATAAAAACTCAACTCATTTCAACTCAACTATATAAAGGATGCTGAAATATAATAAGGGAATAGTTAAATGAGTTGCATCAAAACAGTTACAGAAACTAGTTAAACGAATCGAGCTCAAACTTGCTATATGAAACTCTACTTCCGTTTGGGCCGAGATAGAACTCAAGTTTTTTGAGCCAAGTCGAGCTGCACTCGACTCGTGTTGGAACCCTAACAACAAGAGACGGTGGCACTCATGCTCGACGCAAACAGACATGCATGTTAAACATGATTATAAAAACCTACAAATCGTTTTCTGGTTTTGTTATTGACCAAAAACTTGGTTGTTTTGATCTACAAAATGTATTCTCAATTATTGCTTATTGAATTTGCAAACGAAGTCGTCATGGTCAACTACTTAATTCTGCTGATTCAAAAGTTAATATCAACTAAACCAACCTTTAAGATGGCATCTCTAAGATGGAATCAATAAAAAAGGCACAAGAAAAAGATTTATCAGACTTGAGGAAGTGTGTAGATATGTAGGTAGATTGATTGATAGATGGAGAGACAGATGCATCTATTTCTTGGAATTGATTTTACCACATTCATTATTTTTGAACAATTTTCACTCACATCTTTCCAGAATCGAAATTCCAGCATGCTTAGTCATGCTTTTCGACGATAAAGAAACCTAACTAATTCGTACTCTGATCGAATCCCGACAACCCATCTGGTATTTAAGGGCCTGACAATAAAAAAAAAAGCGGATTCATTTAATTCTTTTACATATAAAACGTAACCAACCATAACCGTTGTTTCAAGGAGGATAACTATTTCCATTTAATTCACATATATTGAAATTCTTCTAAGTACATAAAAGATAATCACTAATTTGGCAAAATTTTACATGTAAACGTCTAATTTCCTTTTTACCATGGACTTTATATATCAATTGATACATTTTAAACATGTAGGTCACTTTGTTTTTCCAAAAAACCCTCCAAAATATATGAAAACTAGCATCATCACATATCACATGCGCGTACACAAACACACACATACAAACACACCAATATATTTGACATTACAAAAACCATTCTAGAGAAAAAAAAAAAACATGGATCTGAAGTACAGATTCCGTTCATATATCCAATCAAACAGCTTCAAAAAAAGCCTAATATGAAAAGAAAAACATCCAATTACAATTACAAAATCAGATCAGGATTTAAGAAATAACTTCTAATCAGATATGGATTCACATTCAAATTTAGATTAATTAGTTTCAAATACATATCTTACATCAAATATCTACATCTTTGGAAAGCTGGTTCTTAGCATATGACAATGCGGTTCGATCTTAAAGAATTTGTCCCCCGACGTGGCCTGTAAGTTATGAGGATTGAAAGAGGGTGGGACCGGTCACCAGTGTTCTGCGGTCTCCGGTGTGGTGTTATGAATGTGCTGCTGCCGCGGGCACATGACCCCCACCTTTTGAGGAAGTGCCCTTCAAACACGCTTATTAACTTCCTTTGATCCCTTCTTTCGCGTTTGCAATCTCGGGTTTGGTTAGATCTGATCGCAGCCCACCCTGTGCACCGAACATGGGACAGCGACCTCTACGCCTGACGGGACAGGTCCTCCTCTTTTCTCCTTCTTCACATTAAATCCTTGAGGTGACTGTTAGGTTGCTTGCGTTTATTTCATCCTTATTATGTTCCCCTTTCAATTTGGGTCGGATCCAGCTTCTTCCTGAATTTGACTTAATTGGATTCAGATTTTGTTTTCCAAACTTGGATTTGGATGCGGTTAACATAATGACATACTAATCGGGTGCAATTTTGTCCGTCAAGGAGGCTCAGATTTATTTTTGGTTGCAAAATGACATACTAAGGCTAACCTTTTTTAGTAAGCATTTTTTTTTTTAGCGTGTGTGATGAATTCAATTCATTCACATTTATAAGGGATCATTTGGCGCTTTGACAGTCGAAATGTTATGTAAGTATTTCATCATTGAGGTAGATTCATGTAACACTAGAACTAATGTGTCATGAATTTGTTCTAACCCTTAAGATAAATTCGCAATCACATAGTGTTTTTGCTGCTAAACAACTACTAAGTGGCCTGTAGTTGATAGAAACACTAACACAGTGGTACAAGGAATATTCGTGGAATATTATATTCTAGTATTCTATACCCCATCTTTACAACAGATTCATGGAACCCTTTATTAGTGTTTTTGTAGTCAAGTAATGTTGTTTCTATTCCTCCCACTAAAGCAAAATAGATGCTCATAGGTTGTTTCATGTAAACGGTGGACTGAATGCTGTATTCTTAATAAAATATTAGCGAAACGTCAAGGAATGAATGGAACACTAGGATAACAGCAGGGGCAGAGCAAGATAGGGCCCGTTTGGGGCCTGGTCTGCTTGTAATTTAAAAATATCTCAAAAAAATATTTTAAGAAAAATTGCATGTAATTTTAAAAAAATTCATTTGTTTTATATAAAAATTTTAAAAAATGATAATATAAAAGTTTAAAAAAATGATATTTCGGCCCTAGTTAAACTTTATAAACTTTAATCGGACATGTTTCATCCCTAAATGAAAAGTTTCATTTGTTAAATTTCAAAACAAAGAATCAGTCTGGGTTACGGTATGGCCGAAAGCCAACACGTCCCAATGAAAAGGATAGAAAAGGCCACACGCGAAACAAAGCGGAAAAAATGATCTGCGCAGAAAAAGAGAAAGCTGGTGACAAATATTGCGAGAAATGAAAATGACATGCATTACATATCCTTTACTACGAGTAGTACATAAGAAGGACTGTTCACTTATTAATGCCTCTAAAGCATCATGTCAAACTTACTGTTTCCGATCGGATATTGTTGGCTCTCTGTGTCATCTTTTCCTAAGGAATATCATGTTTGTTTTAATGATACTCCTATTCCATGTGCAGCGCTGTGGGTGCATGTGCTGCAAATAGATTTGAGATCTTACTGTTAACTGAACACCAGCAGGATAGACATGAGATCTCACTGTGGACTGAATAGCAGTAACATTTCCAGCGGCCTACGTATGTCGAAGTTGTGCTGAAAACCAGGCATCTTTTGGACGCCGACGGATTTTTTTTGCTTGTGTCAGGGATGGAGATTGGCCTGTTGGGCGGCAGCCGGCTGGCCTGGTAGCTAATGCTCCAGTAGCACAGCCACAGATCGAACCTGGCCTGGCCCAAAGTCGGACTGACTTGAGTATTGTGGGCTCAGCCAATATGGAGGAATTTTTAACTTGAGCGCCGGCTCTTGACGAGAAAGTCTCTCATGAATGTGTCATTTACTTGACGGCCGACAAGGTACACGGCCCACCGTTCAGCCTTAACTTTTGTACCACAAGGCCTTGTTTGGTACTCGATAGATACTTGAGGGGGCGTTTGGTAACATGAAGAACACATTATTCTATAAGTATATATATTTTTTTCAAGTGAATTGAAACAAACTTGAATGCCCTCCAACCAATGCAACATTCCTGCTACCAAATGCCTTCTGGTGCACAGTGCAAGGTTTGGTTGTTAGGTCTTGTATAATAAATTGTTTCTAGTTATTAATGGAGATGTAGTCCTTAGGGAATTGGCACAATTGATGAGGGTGAGAACTGGTGGTAGTTTGAGGGTTTCTTTTCAAATTCTTGAGATGTCAATTTTAAATATTGACATGTAAGTTGAAGCATAATAGAAATGTAACTCCAAAAATAACAAACACTGAAAGTAAGTCTGGTGCCTGGGATATGAGGTTGCTACCTCTTCTGCGTTACCTCAACTAACAAGGATGGAGTTGAAAAATTTTGTGTACTAGCATATGCAAACACGCTCCTGCGATAACTAAAAATCTGTGTACCATTCACTAAAATTTTATTTTTGTAGAAGAAACACTTAATTTGATGTTAACTAAAATTGAATTAACAGTAGAGTGAACAGAATTAAGTGGTTGTCTCGAGAGTCTGTCTTGATCAGAAATGAAGGAACTATTTTCTGCTTTTAATTCATTCTTATCCTTCGGTTGCCTACTTTTGATAGAGACTCCAAAAGACTATATTTCTATTACCATCGTCTAATCACTTATTGTGGGTTTTAGTCTTCCATTAATACTTGGGTTCCCACTAGAGATTTAATTATCTTTTTTTTAGGAACCATCTTAAGCATAGAACCTTCATGTCACCCTTAATTCTCTACATTTTCTTAGGCAGACCGGGACTGGGACAAAGGCAACTTAAGTGAACATACACATTTTTTTGGGTGAGTGGGAGGAATATCCCATTGCCTGTAAGAGTGGAACCTCTCCTTCCTTCACCTCTAGGGGCATCGAGTTGCATTAGGGTCTGGAGTGGGGTGGTGTACTTTCAAATTGGTAGTGTATTTTTTAGTTGACTGACCCGGACATAATGTCCATGAAGATCGAATTGATGACAGAACCTCCAACCAGCTGCACTATGACCCTTAGGTACATGAAAATTGTTACCTGGAGAGTGAAGATATTGGTTGTTGGGTTTGGCTAGAGAAGAATAGCATACAAAACTCGAAATTTATAATTTGTCATCCATTTTTTAGACACCTCATGTTCAATCAAGTTTATCTGACAACTCACGATCAATCTACATCATTCTTAAAAATTAAGGGAGAAAAGAAAAAAATATGCATACTTTAGTGAAGGATTTTAGAATTAGATTACCAATTGTCAAGATCTAATTTACACTGACCTTACAGACAGATGCATTTTATGCGTATAACCAGATGAACGTGTACACTTTAACCAAATCATGTACAGTACATCAAACTTTGGTGGCAAGCTCGGAAAGCATTTCAGCTGAACTTTATTTCCAGAAGGTAAACAACACTGCGTAAATTTAAGCACTGCAAGATGGTTTCCCTTGCTTTAACCCGTCATGAACAAACTACGGCCGGGGATATGTAAAAAAAAATGGTACCTAATCAGTTACTGAACTATATTTAAGATAGAAAAACTGTTCTTTCTCATTAAACTCATCATCGCTAGGAATTCTTATACTTCAAATTTTCTTGGCACCAACCAAACACAATCATTCACCAAACATATTTATTTCAATAATGGCAAGAGTAGAGTGCTCGCTGCTCAATATGGTGGTTGAGTATCAAACCAGTGCAGCCCTCTTGTAGGAGCAAAATAATTCAGTTTGGTTATTGCAAAAAGAAAGACTCGATAACTTAATAATTCATGCACCTCACATCGTCTTTCTCACTAGGAAGAGATTATGTGATTTATGAAGCATCTAGGCTCATCAATAAAGATCAGTTCCATGAAACAAACAGCTTATTGGTATGTTGCATTAATTCTTTTTTTTGCTCCAGCCACATGCATGCCGCCCAAGTAGCTGCATTATAATCCTTGATACCCAACTATTAAATTCACTAATTGTTTTTCTTTAACCACTGTGTCCCGAAAGCAAAAGCTTGTAATTGTGGATATCAATTATTGATCACGACGGGTTAGGAGCGACAGTGCCTTTGGGGCAACATGGGCCTATCACATAATATAATAACTATATATAATTCCTTTTAGAATAATAATAATAATGATTTCAGTAATCTATGTCACTCCATTGCTAACATACAAAGATTATATAGAGGATCCTCAGTAAACTCCAAAACATCTCCATATGATTTTCTAATATATATAGGCGCATTGCTGATGTTCTTACTTGGATCCAAAGAAGTTGGAACGTATAGTGAAATTAGCAGTTAATTGAAAGTTTCAGCATCATACCTTTCTTAAGTTCCGGCCGGCTTTCACCTTCTACGCCGGCCAAGAAGAATCTGCAAGGTCTTCCTATCCACCACTTTAATTGGTCAAGAGTTAGTTTTCACTTTGATTTTTGAGGTTCGGGTTGGACTTTCATTTGATGATATGTCCTTATCATATGGTGAATTTATTATATGCCTGCCCAATCAAGACCGAATTGAGTATGTTTCCCAACAGTGCCTAAAATGAATGTTAAAAAAAGATGAAAAAAAACCGCCAGAGCATTGCTGCCGAGCCATCTGTTGGTGTTATCTCTCTCTCTCTCTCACACACACACACATATATATATATATACTTTATGTACCCTGATTGGATAGATTGAACCGTGTACAAATTTTGAGCATAAATGCGCTTTACATATGCCGGTTGCAAAAATTCCTGTGTTCAACAATGGAATCTACTATAAGTGCGTAACGGGCCCTCCCCACAATGAGGCAGCGACTGATCAAGCCTTTTCAAAGGTCGGGTTGGCCCATACTGGCCTATATATACCAATAAAATAATAAAGAAATTATTACAAGGGGAAAGAAATTATTACAAAGGGGAATGTGTTATGAAACTCGTTGTTACTGTCACAATTCAGTGTCCTACCCTCTTAGTTCATAAAATGTTGCAAAAGTGTGCTACCCTCTTAGTTCATAAAATGTTGCAAACAAGCTGTGTGAATAGGGTTGTCAATGGATCACATTTGATTTTTTGGATATTGATGTATTCATTGGATTCAGATTCAACTATAAAAAAAAAAATCATATATGAAGCTGAATCCAATTTGAGATCTGATTTTACAATCGATGAATCTAATTTTTACACTTATATCTTAATCCAAATCTGAATTTTGAACTGAATTTGGCGAAATTTCAAAATATAAGAGCATTGGTTGTAGGATATTTATTTAAAAGTAAATCTGATCTGAATCTTATTAAATATTTATGTATATCAGAATCCGAATTAGATCAACATCATTTCTTAAATCCGAATCTGATCTAATTTCTTAATTGGATATTACAACTTTTTTCATATCTGATTTTTTCAAAACAGTCTGAATCCGATATATTAATATCCCTACATATGAACTATTAGGATCAATGAAAATAAACCACTCACCAAAAAAAAAAAATTGGAAATTGTTTTAAATGTTTTAAGTCATTTGAAGGCTGACGCAAGCCGATTTAAAACAAAGACACATTATTTTTAAAAGGCTTTCATTACAAGTTTGAACCGATTTTTCCTACATTGGATCACATATTTCTCGGCGTATATGTAAGTCTCCTGTAACTGAGCTGCCGACAAGACCGGAGAAGTAGAAGGCACGTTTTCTGAACGCCGCTTGTGTTATTTGAAGGAGCGGTCAGCACGAATCAGCTCTGCAAACGCCCTTTATTCTTTATCATGATTAAGCATTCGGATCGTCATCGATTGAATTTTCTGCAAAGTGACAGGGAGAGGCCTCCATCACCGACACGTAAAAAAACATGGACCTGGTCTATGAACTCTCAACTACTACCTGTACTCCCGATCGAGACACGTCCAAATGAATGAATCTGTCACTATCTCAACTGAGATGGGTGTTCTCAGAGATTAGGAAGAAGAAAGCATTCATTTTCTGGTGAAAAAAATGAACTTGTATGTACAGTTAATGACTGCTTGCTCCCGAGAAGCCATGCAAATCCCCTGCACTCTGACCTTGTTACATGTTGCATCTCTTTGTTTTTGTCTTTTTAATCTGAGTTGTATAAAATTACATTATGTTAACCTACTTCCCACTTGAATTTGAAGGAACTATGGATCGCCCCACAGACGTGTCTGTTTCAATCACATCTCTATACAACTCCGCTGCAGCAGTTTTACTACTAAGCCTGATCATGCCTCGTTTTCGTTCATACATCCTCAGGCCCTGGAGCAGTCTTGGATCCGGGAGCAAGGGGAAAGGAGGAGGGGGTGGATGCAGGAAACAATAACTACTTGTCGACTCTAGCCAAGGCAGATATGGCATTGATTTCACTGCATTTAGAGGGAAGCCTAGTGGAAGCTTCATCGGTGGCATGACCATTCCAGCTGACATGGTAGGTTTGACAAAACTGCACCCAAGATTATTTTGAAGTTTCTTCTGCCTTTCACTACAATTTGACATGCAAACATTCTGAAAATTAGATGTGAAAAATCACAGTCAAATTATTGGTTCTCCAAAATCACGTACTTATTTAATCTCTCAAATGAAACTGTGATGGTGCATTAGGTCAAGCAGTAGGGGTAAGCCATTTGCTCCTCCATATTTGTCGCCTGAAGCACATGCGCAAGCAATCACTCAAGGCGTCAACTACGCGTCTGGGATACTAGAAGAAAGTACTGGCTCTTCTTTGTATGATTTTAATTACTTAAAATATGTGATTCTTATTCTTTAATGCAGAAGAAGCCGCCATGAATTAATCAATCTCTAATCTGCATCACCGGCCGGTCGGGCGGCCTTAAGATATTGCTCTCGATGCCTATAACGAGTATAATTCATATAAAAAATCAAGCTCCATATATTAACGTAGACCTCTGAAGTTCTGAACATGCATCCTCATGACTCTTTGAAACTAATTAACCAATTGACAGGTTGATTCCCGTTTTTGTTCTTTCTTAATGAATATGATAGGGATTAACCGAACGCGTGCTAACTGTCAAGGAATGAGCAGATGGGTATAATTAATTTCTTTGGGAACTCAAGTGGACAACTTCATGGAAACCAGGAAGCAGTTGCCGAGACTGATGGTTGAAGACGACCGCAACATGATGATTGAGAGCGCAAGTTTCTCCATGATAACTGGTTCAAATGATATTTCTGAATGGTCTGCAACCTTCTCCGTCGGTCGGTGCCAATGGCAGCGAGCCTCTCCTGCAGTTGTTCAGGATATCATGCTCACCGGCTCACCGGCATAGCTACACAGCTCAAGAATTTCAGGAAATTAACAATTGAGAATCTAGCATTAGCCACCCAGATCAATGAAATTGTTGGCCTCTGCTAGATTTATGATTATGATTGCTCTTTTTTCTCCCAGTATTTGTTTATTTAGAGGCTACGTGAAATGGGTGGAGGAAATTAAATTTGTGGTAGCTGGAGTTGGTCCCCTTGATTGCATACCAGTAATTCGTGCACTCAATCGATGAAGTTGCGTAATTCCCTCCTGCCAATGACTTGGTTCAGGGGCAAAACTCAAAAGCTGATTGGGATGTTAGACGAGCTGAACCGAGAAATGGGACTCCCGTACGTCCTTATTTCTAGATGCAAATGCATATGGTGCGCTCAATGACATTATTGACAACTATAAAGATTACAGCAAGCTTGCCAAGGAATTGTTTTGCATTTATTTTAGTGTAACTTGCTACCTTCAGGCGTGTTTGTGGGTAAATTCAGATTAATCTTCGCTACTAGCGGATCAATTAACCCTGCCAAGTGCCATCTTCCAAGTATTTGAAGTTTCTTAAAGACATTCACAAACTTAACTATCCAGTTCATGGCAAAAAGTCCTTCAAGACCCTTCATTGTGTGTTTCCCTCCAAAAAACAAGTTAGAGTGCTCCTCATGAGCCAAAGATATTTGATCAGTTCACTAAAACTGTCCCGATACATGCTGGATTCTCGGCGATGCAAACTTGAATATCTTCCCTAAAGCACAGGCCTGGGAGCTAAATCACATTCACACAAGTTTTGACGATCTTAGAGAAGGTTGCTATGGAGGTATGACATGCTAGCTGGAGGATTGATTAACAGGTTGATTCCCGAATTTTTGAGGCGTATTTATGAAATGTTAATGCTTTGGTAAGAAGAATGCATCCAAGTATGTGTTTTGGGATGTTACCATCCAACTGATTCAGTCAAAATGTTGACGGAAATTTTAAAGGATGACACAAGCATTTTTGTGCCCCTGTCAATGTCCATCACCTTGCAGGCTTGTGGGCCGCTGCTCCCTCGTCAGCCATTACTGTCCATCGTCAATGGCTGTGACCTCTGATAACTTTTGAAATAGAAATTAAGAACTGGTTCGGTTAGGTAAGATGGATGGACATCGGGGGAGTTGTCATTTTCCTTTGACGTAGCCATATGGCTCTGTTGTTCAGCTATTAATGCCACATATATACCACATACCCATAAGATTTTCTCCTCAATTATTGCATTAACTAATCTATATATATTAGTCATCCGTCAAGTCCAAACCTACCATCTGAGGCGGGTGGTAATGCTGGAGCCACCATGTCTAGGTGCTGTTTCATGGAATTAGCCAGCTAGATCCCTCAATGGCTAATGATCCTTATGATTGATTGGTTGCACTGAGGAGTGTAGCAAAACTGGTTGGACTGACAGGTTGGTGAGAGTTCGACCGTCAATTCAATTCATGTGGGTACTACTTTTCTGAACTACAAAGGGTGGCGGAGGATACTATCGAGCTGAATAGATTAACCGTACGTTCACTCAGTCCATTCACAGCTCTGAACTCCGAGGTAAAGGGAAGGAGGGAGGCTTCGACCTCTCACCCAGGCATTTTAATTATGGTAAGAAGACCGTTGATAAAAAAAAAAAAGTTTTCTTAGAATTCCGAATACACATTGATTTTGTTTCAATAAATACAGTGTAATTATAGCTGTTGTTGCTCTCTAAGGGTCCAATTTTAGTCTAAGTTGGTGGCCAGATGATAGCTCTTGCCTTAACATAAGACCACAAACAATACTTAAATCCGCTTCAAGTCGGATTCAGTATTGACATAGCAGCCTCTCATCTACTAACCAGCCTGCATATTATTGCTAGATAGATCTGACGCCTCCAGCATCATTCCTTCCATCAAAATTGCGGAGCCTCTGAAAATGTAGACCATTCTGAATGCCCACAGCCATGACCATCTACCAGTAAAATGGACGGTGGTCATTGTAATGGGCCACCATTTGTCTGGGGGCATGGTGATGTCAGAAGGGTCAAAGTATCCAATTCAATACTGGGTCTCATGGGTCTGGTGTTTACCTTAACCGCGGAACTAGAGGCAAAGCCACAACTATATGTACTCGTCGTCTGTAAAAAATTACAGTGAGAGATCATTGATCTCTTCCATATGCTTAGCCAGAAAGACGAGATACGACAGACTAACTTCGGATTACTGTAGCCTATGTCAAGTGAGAAATCAAGAGAGCATTAAGCAACAAAATGAAACTAAAACTAGGATCATAGATTCATATTTGTTCACTGTTAGTTCGATTGGCAAGCTCAAGGTTGGGGAGACATATACAAGTTTATGGAAACCAGATGCGCCTTAATTTGGTATCGAACTCTTGGTGATCCAGCAAGTGGTTTCTCGGGGCTGCTTCGAATGTTGTACGTGTAATGAACATGAAGTCAGAGACGGATCTTAATGCTGAATTGGCAGGCTGATTGCTGATTTTTGAGTTTCTTTAACAAAAATTAGCCACCGAAACAATCCGAGCTGTAAACAGAAGCATCCACTGAAGGCGACATTTCCTGACACAAAAAAAGAATGGCTAGTTCAGCAAGCTGCTTTGATCGATTTCACTCTGAAGCGGTCTGGTCAGAGAATTCACATGAGTACATGGACAATGTGCCTTCCGTCTTCGAGCCAGAACCTAACAGAAAGGATAGCTCTTTATTCCTGCATTGCCAGGGAGAATATCACGGCCAAAATTGTGGCTCCAGATCCATGTTCTTACCTTTCAAACAGAGTCCGTCTCTCCCCATAGAATCGCATATAGTCCCACCACAATGAGAATCGAACCAATAAGGCTGCAACACATGCAGTTCACAAGCTGAAGAGTCCGACAAGAAAATTTATTCATGGAGGGAAATCTTTATTAAATGCAAGCGTCGGAAAAGTTTTCTTGGTGGTAAATTCCATACTTAAATGTTCATTTTCCATGTTGTGAATGTAATTGTATGGACGGTTAAGAAGGGGCCGTAAATTTTCTTAGATTAGTTAAGGCTGGTGAACAAAGAGTGAAACAGATAGGTTCTTTTCAGGCTTAGCTCTGTATCACGTGTTCTTAGAATTTAACGATGAGGTTATTCCAGTTAAGACACAAAGACTGGAATTTAGAGACTGAAAACCAAGCAGATATGAACTGTCATCGTGCATATCCCATTCCTGCACAGATATATGAACAGGGGGCTCTTTTTAGAACAAATATGTAAGAAAAACCTCGAATTATAGTCAACAGTAAAAAGGGAATCTACCCCTGTATTGAAGGTCTTTTACTTGGTTACTAAACATAGTATGGACTAAAGACAATTTAAGTTATATTTTTTGCAGGTGATTCATTAACGGTGCTGTTCTTTAAACTTCGGTACATGCTGCACGATTGTGGCCGAATTCTGCGTGCCTTTTTTGAGAAATTTTCTTTATGAAAAAATGTATAGGCAGGCCTCAGTGACAGAGGAGAAGAGAAGAATCTACCTCCCGATGTGCATTTTCTCGTCCAGGAGCATGCAACTGAAGATTGCTACAAAAGTTAGCAAGAGTGGACTGAACAGTGGAGCGAAGGAATACCCTCTCTTGGAGGTGCACCATCTCATCAGACAGAATCCAAACAATATGGTAACTAGCCCCTGATTACATGCAATGAAACAATTATATTCCTCTTGAAATCATGTCCTTAATATATATATATATATATATAATCCTTAGATTTCTCAGTCCAAGTTTGGTCGGAGAAATTCTGCAGCTTCTCTCACAATGCATTGCATTGGGCAGTGTATTTAGTTATACCCGCTCGATGCAATTGGATGGAGGGCTAGAAGGCCGGAGGATTTCACCTCCTCTAATAATATATACAGAATTAAAAGATTCACATAAACAAAAAATGCTGCTTGGTGATATGCCTTGGTACATGTGGTCGATAGAATTGGTTGCGACCACCATGGGCAGTTTCAGCTCAGCGGTTTTTTGGCCGGAAAATGCCAAAACTTCCTTCGTTTGCTAGTTTGTTGACATGCATGATAACATTCCATTATTGCGAAACGGTTCTAATTTCTTGGTTTTGGTGTAACATTTTTCAATATCAATCAATTGAAATGAATCATTCAGCAAGGACAATGCTATCCTGGCTGTTCTTGGCTGATGAGCAGCGGGAAAAGTCGTTTCTCTTTTTATTTTTTAAACTTAATTTTGACTGTTGGAAACGGAGTTGCTTATGATGAAAACAAAAGGAAAGAGTTTTTGGTAGACTGGAATTACCAAATTATGCTTGACGACTACTGATGCGCCAAATCAACTAATTGAAATGGCTGAGAAAGTTGCACGGTCTTAACAGAGAGATAATGGGGCTGCACCTAAGCAAGAAAAAAAAAACGGATCAAACTAAATGGAATCAAATGCATATTATTTTGGTGGCACATACAGATTTCATGGTGCTTTTAGCAGGAGAATTTCCAATGAGACCAAGAATACCTGTTCCACAGTACGTTCTGTGTTTCAGGAGCCTGTGCTTGTGAAAAGTTTGTAGCCGTTTTTCAAAGAAGACTTCTTTTGACCAATTCCTTCTAACTTTATACTTTCCGCAACTATTAATGTCTTGTGTTAGTAAACAAATAAGGGCAACTCAAATTTCATCAAGTTGATGAAGCATCATGAGTATACCATGGTTTAAGTTCATTACTCTGCATGCCCCTCATTCTAACAGGCTAATGATGAAGCATATTATTCTGAAAAAGCTAAAAATCGTGCCGCTCCCTGTCGACATTGAGGAAGCTTAATTATTCAATCCTAAAGCCAATGTAGTAAATATAATGCATATATAGTGGTTGGCTAAAAGGTCAAAAGCGGCTAATTATATCGGCATTTACAAAGAAAAAAAAACCCTGATGAACTGAAGTTTCATGCTTTGGACATTTTTATGGGATAAGTATCAGGAAAAGATTATTAAAAAAAGCTAAAGGCAAACTTTATGAAGTAAAAGATTGTATCCTTCAGTAATCTTGAACATTCTGAAGTAAATATGCCAAGCAGATTCCTGAAGTTAAGCATATCGCACGGAAAAAGATGTATCCTAGAAAAGCTGCTGCCTACCGAGTAGGTGACTGTGAATAAATTGAGCTCCCAAGACAAAACCCATGCGGACAGATTGCTCCTCTCAACTACGTAAGCAACGATTGCGGATTGGAGCGTGGCAGACATAAACATAAGGAAACAGCTGCAGTATGGAGCTGGATATTCCTTATTGATCTTCCTCTGCTTTTACACGAAAAAGATGATAAACAAAGCTTATTGGTTCCCTATTTTTCTGTAAGCAGGAACAAATTCGTTAACTTTAACATGATCTTTCATTTTCTTTTTTCTTTTGGATAAATGTGAATGGGTGGCATTGAATTGAAGGGTATACCATATACGCACTAGAGTTTATTACCTGGAGCATGGATAAACTAGAACAAGAGATGCAGAAGCCAAAGAGGAAGGCCGAACCCAACAGCCAATTTCCATTACTGCTGTGTTCCTGCAGTTTGGAGTTTAGAATCGCTACGTGCCTAGCGCATGGCTTCAGTAGAATTCCCCTGAAGAAGATCATGAAAGCAGCTCCACCAATGCATGCTGATATGCCCAGCAGCTTCTCCCTCTCTTTACCACTCCGAAGCTTTACCTTCTCTTTTCTGTCATTAACGGCCAACAAGACAAATTTGAATACTGCCCTGAACTAAATTAAGCAATAAAGAGCTCCGGAAGACTGCAAGATCACCTGAAAATGATGTTTATAAGATGTGTTACTGCGGGATTCAAATTAATGAAGGAGCACGCAAAGGCTGGAGAAGTGTACGTAGTTCCGGCAACGTACAGATTCTGAGATGCCATCAACCTAACAATCAATCATGCCCGTAACTCAATCTCATGGTGAGTAAAATGGTGTGAACCTTGTCTTTGAAGTGGCACCAAGATGCCTACCCAATTAAGCCGGCAAGAAATATATGGCAGATAATGGGAAATGTGAGCCTGGGACACTTCTTCCTTCAATCATTTTTCCAACAAAGGAGGAAAAAGGAATTAAAAAGTATACACAAATCTAAATGTGAGCTTGGGGCATGCACTTGTTCCTCAATCATTTTGCCAACAAAGGAGGAAATGAATTAAAAAGTACGCACATATATCTGGTCAATTGGGAAGTAATATGGAATATTTGAACCTCTTGCAACTTAAGCACTGAAATATGAGAAAAAAAAAGATACCCCTCACACAGCCTTATGTAAAGGGTTGACCGTTGAAGAAAATCATCGACAGCGTTCTAGGTCATGACGGGGTTCGTCCACCATTCTAGCCGATCAACTTTCATGGGTTCAGTTGAGCTAGGGCTGGGTCCTAACTAATGAACTTGATAAGCCGAGTTAAGAGCCACTTAACTTGGCTTTAGGCTAGATCAGAATGAGAGTGAGTTGTCTTTTTTTTCAATGTTTTTTTTGAACTTCTTAACTTTTTTCAAAGGCACTCCCTTTTACTGACCAGGAGTATTTTAGTTGTTAGACTCTCGGATGAGTAATTTTTTGTACACCATATAGTGCAGACAACCAGCTTCCGGTCAGAATAGCTAGGCAAGGTGCATACAGAGTGGAGCCAGTCGGGCCTCCCTGAGTTCAATCTCACTCTTAAAGCAAAGGCTGGCGATCACAGTAAGGCCTCAACCCAAGCCCTCCTTAAAAACCTATCGAGTCCCAAAAGAGTATTACTTCATTTACTTATTTATGGTCACAGTTTTAAGAGCCCAACATCCATGCACTGTGCAATGTATGTACAGAAGAATGAATTACCATGATGCTCATCTCATATCTTGTATGAATATATTATGATATGTTGAGAAGCAAAGTCTCTACATACCTTTCCATAAAGAAAGCAAGGGGAGCAATGACCAAGGTGGCAACAGCATGCCTGTACGTGACCATCACAAACTGGCTCATCCCACTATCCGTAGCCATTTTTGAAAGTATGATGGCAACCGCATTGTTAAGCTGGATGAAGGCCATGGCCATGGCTGGTGTTGAAGATCTTATCAGCGGGAAAATATGTGGCAGAGTACTGGTTTCTTGATCCCAAACCATCTCCCCTAATTTCAGTGTCTACAGAGGGCAGCTCCACAACTCCTTATTAATACGCCATGTACTCAAGCGTATATATTCTAAAGCATTTGCATTAATGTGTTCGCATTTACAGTATATAGAAGGTCCCCTCCCCAGCTTTTTAAGTACTTTGGACGACTAATACTTGAGCAAAGTAAAAAGTAAAGACAGCACGGTAACAAATTAATGCTCTTTTCTCTTTCCAGCTCCTTTTTTTTTTTCCTTTTTCTTTCCAGCTAATTCTGATTGACAAGTTAATCCAAACTGATAGCTGCACGGGGTGTCTGATGAGGAAGGAATTGCAGGATTCTAGAATGTTAATGAGTTACCAAACAAAGAATTTGGAATTGGAATTATAGACTCATTCTTGAATCAAAATTCCCGAACTGTGGTTCTACTCTAAGGGTGGAACTATGATTTCAGAATTTTAGAAGATTTTCATCTTTTTAAGACATATATTCATCAATTTTAGAATTTTAATTCCTATTTTATCAAGCTCATCATTTTTAATTCTAGAAATCAAAATTCCAGAGTATCAAACACAAAGAAAAACTAGAACTGCAATTTGGTTTCTAGAATTTCAATCCTAAAACCGAAATTCAAGGCCATCAAACGCCAAACATCTAACGATCCTTCGGTTCCTTTGGCCATGGTCACCAGGTAACTACCAAGCTGGTTGTCTGCTAAATAGATCTAAGTCATCTGACATATAGTTCTTGTACTTCATCTATTTTACGCATTTCTTGTGATCTCTTTAGAAAGATATCAGTAGTCGAGTTTTCCCTCCCCTTATAGTGTTTCCATACGGGTCCTACCTTTCCTGATCTAAATCTCCTTTCAGAGTCTTTGCTTCATTTTATTCAAAGCAAAACATTGCTTATCGTCTTGAAATTCATAAACCAGAATGTGTATAAGAGGGAAAGTTATGTTAAAAAATATAAAAAAACAGAAACAAGGAAAACAATATTTAACATGCTGGAATCATTCCCAGTCCATGGGAGGCCACCATCGACCTTAGAATCGATCGATGGTGTTCAAGACTTTCCTTTATAATTATAGACATGTTAGTGTAATTACCTGGTGAAAATCTGGCATGCATCGGTTTTGCATAATCTTTTTAATTTTGCTAACGCCACTATTGCCTTGACTCTCTTCACGACTACAAGAAGCATGCACGATAACCATTGCATTTGCTGATATCCTGATTATCTTCAGTAGCCGTTACAGCTTCCATTAACATGTATCTTCTCCTTTTATGGGTGGCTGAAAGGTTAATAATAGACAAGAAGAGCCCTCAGGGGCCTCCCTCTCCCTGACTCCAGCCCTCCTGAGTCCTAGGCTGCATTGCAGCTTGGATGAACAATGTGCAATCTTCAGCCGTATCTTTTGTGGCTCAAGGGAGTAGCTCTCATGAGAATCGAAGCAAGAACATGCTGTCTGCATGTACCCTATTATGACAAGGTATGTTATACCTCTTGAGACAATTATCTCTTCTTATCTTTTTTTCAGATTCGCATCTTTCCCAGCAAATTTGATCTCAAGAACTATGTTGGCACGCTTAAATGCAAAGTAATAGGGAAGCATATGCTTGTAGCAGATCATATTTAATAGAGGTAAAAAGTTTCTCTTTTTCTTTTGGTCAACTTTACATCACTTCTAGCTGGGGAATATTACCCGAAAAATCATACAGTTCTTTATTCTAATGAACGCTTTACACATGGATGGCTTGCATGGAGGTACGAGTAATTGGGCTTCACAAGAAAAGATCATGTGATTTTGCAGTTCCGGGAACCATGTCAAAAGGCCTGGAAAGAAAGGAAGATTTGTCCTCTTCGAGCCATATTGGACCGTCGATTTGCTTGCAAAAGATTCTCTTAACTTGAAGTTGTAATTTTATTTCATAACACGTTACCTTGTCCGCCAGTTTAATTTCCTGTTTCCACAAAGAATAGAATACTTCATTAACTTGTACAATTATGGCCAGCATTGAACAAAATCTTCATGTGGACAGTTAGTCAGAAGCATATTTTAAGGCTGCTAACACACGCATATTGCTTTTTATGATGATCAGATCAATGGCCGAGTTTTCTGGACTTGTCGCTACCGTATGGCCTGGTTCGGTTGTTTGATATATATATATATATATATATATATATGTTAAAAGCTATTCATTTTTTATTATTAATAAATATATGTAAGTAAACAAGACATGATTAACTTAATATACGTTTCTCACCAGATCATATCTATAAGGTTAAATTGCAGAAAAAAATACTTTAATGGTTCTGGTTTACCAACTTTACTCTCTCTCTCTCTCTCTTTATATATATATAGACACACACCAGAACCAAGAGAGAGAGAGAGAGGTTATTGAGTAGATATAATTTCATGAACTTCTCACATGCTATTCTAAATCAAGAATCATCCGGAAAATCACTTAAACGATCACAATCAGGAATGTTCAGCTAAACAAGAAAAGGGAAAAAGAAGAGAGAAAGTTCAGATAAGAAATTAACTGGAAAGGGCTTTGGGAGCTTGACGTGAGTAATTCGAATAATTGTCGGACCATTCAAGGAACATATTCGCGGGCACTGATTATGTTTCGATCACACATTTTGTTCCCCAAGATGTAAGCGCTTAAATAGATGGCCTTCCCACCAAATGGATGGACCTGAGAAATGTTTGTGCGAAAGGCCACTTTAGTGGCATTACCGGCACGCCATATGTAGTCATGAACTTTAATTTTTTTGGTAAACAAAAAGTGTCCTATAAAAACCCTAGATCCTTAATTAGGGTTGCAAATAGATCAGAAGTAAATGACAAGGCGTTGGGTGGGAAATGATAAAATCTTCAAACAAGAACATGGCCATTTGCAACACTAGCTAATAACAGTGGTAATTTCATAATTCCAAATAAAACATCATAGATGCACCCCTTAATCTTAATCGGTCGTTTGATAGCCTCAGATCTGAAATTTGAGGTGATTTGAGATCATTGAGAATCTCAAATCTTTTACGCAAACCGGCAAAATCGAGTATTTGTGAGTTCCATCTTATCAGCCCCAGATCTCAAATCCCAGGTTATCCGACACAGGGTTTTTTTAGCATAGTGTTGTCGAGAATCACCATCAACCAGGTAAAAACTTTTGCGCGGATATGAACCAATTTCGTTGGACCAATTTCAATATTTTTTCAATTTTTTTAAAAATATGAACTTACATAAGATTCACATCGAAATTTAGAGATATACTAGACATATGAAATCCAGAATGGTATTACACATGTTTTCCACTATCATATCGATCGGTGAGAAATAAAATTCGCAAGATAAGTAAAATTTTGCGTGGACCTCTATATATGCGAAGTAGGAAGCATTTTCAAACCAGAACTCAAACCAAATCATAGAAAAAAACATTAAACCAATAGTGCAGTATGAAAGTATAATATATATCTTCAAAATTTCAGAAACGTCCATATATAAGAACATGAAATTCCATTACAAGGATCAAAAACTTTGGCCGGCACTTCCAGCCACTTTATGGTTAATCAGAATCTCGTTTCACAATCTCATTTTTACTAGTGGGTTGGATTTATAGAGCCTTCCAAAATATTCAGTAGAAATTGAACTTAATACAATTGTTCAACAATACACATATATGTCGTATCCAGTATCTCCTGACTAGCTGTTACATACCAAAATCCATTATTCGATCAAATAATATAGCTAAATCATTCATCATTTCTCAAATGCAATCATGCCATTTGAAAGTAGGCATTCAAGCGTTTTCAAATAAGGTGGATTGTGAAAATCATCAAAGCCGGTACTGAGTTTCATTAGTCTAAGCCATCTCACTTAAATTTTATTAAAATAGAATGACATGGTTTTAAAACTTCATGAGCACAGTTGACGCCTTTCTTGCAATATCAGCTACATCAGCATATATAGACTATGCTTAAGCTTACTCTTCGATCAGGCATACATTCAACCCATTCATTCTACTTACACCTAGTTCATCAATATTTAAAAGTAAGAAATGAACATAGCATGCAGGCCATGGACCTTTCTTCTCCTTGTTAAGGAGACAAAACTCTTCCCGCTCTCTTTTTTCCTCTTTATGGAGTACTGTAACTTCCTTCTCTTAATTCTAGGCAGAGATATTTTAGAATTTCTTCTTCAACAGTGTAAACTCTTCCCTATGCCCTTACCATTATCCATTTAATGAAACTTTCAATCTACTAAGTAGAAAAAGATTCAAGTTAGAGAAAAAGAAGGGAAATCCTTCACTCTGGGGGTCTACCCATGATTGGTTCCACTTTAAAACCCCACATATATATATATATATATATATATATATATATATATATATATATATATATATATATATATATATATATATATATATTGTTATGATTGGAGCTCAGGTTAGTCCATTTTGTTATTGTGGATTCCCATGTCAATTCTTGCTGCATTGATTATTTTAAGTTGCGGCAACTATGAAAATTCTAGTTTACCTCTGCTTTATCCTACTACGACACGAAAATCGTTAGGTTTTAGAACAACCCTTTCCATTTGCTCCGGATGTGGTTGCGCAGGCTTGATTGCCATTAAATTGTTCATAACAGTTGGCAAACTTGATGTCAATGCCCTAAATAATTGTCTCATGCTCGAAGTCCTTGATGAAGACTTGAAGAATATTTGAAATTGTAGAACCTATAGTAGTGTGGATCTAAGAATTGAGCTCTTAGGTTGGCAACTGAATCACTTGCATAATGAAGTACATGGGGTTTGAGCATCAAAATCAGTTTCATTTGTTTATTTCAATTCTATCGGCCCTCCATACACCTCAAAACCCTAATATCATGATCGAAATTCACTTTTTCATGCATCATTCCCGATGAATGGCAAGAATTTTGATGAAGTTTTGAACAATGTAAGGGGACACTGATTTAGAATTGTTTCCTCGTAAACTACTAAATGATTAATCCTTTCTTCTTCAACTTTTAAATAAATCAGTTGCATGGTTTCACATAAACTGGTCCAGGCTTTTGCATATCCCAGCTTGCATATGTAAAATGGAGAAAAAAAATGTAGAGAACAATTGAATTGAACTATCAATTACGTTCGTTTTTGAAAATATATAATTTATATTGTCATGTTTAGATTTATCATTGGCAAGGAATAAAACTAAAGATTAAATTCATTTGAACTTAGCTTAGTAGATAGAACGGTCTCATTGACCATTGTTGTAATGAATGGAATGTGGCCTCTGTGGGGCTTCTACACCAAATTCTTCGTTTTTGAAGTGATTCAGTTCTTGCCACATCACATGTAAAAAGTTCACTTCACAAGAAGCCTAGTGTACCGCAGAGTGCATCCAAGAATAAAGGCCTACCCACTTTCCAAGCAGGCGTGATGGAGCCAACTAAGCTCGAGGGTCGAGCCGTTTCGAGCTAAACCTAACCGCAGGTCAGCTCAGTCCATCTACAAGCAGGCCTCTCTCTCTCTCTCTCTCTCTCTCTCTTTTTGGGTGGTTGCGAATACAGAAGATCCCGGTTGTGCTGAAGTCTCCGGCGAGATCTTCGACCACTCGAGGGGACCTCGGTACATGCTTCCTACATGGAGGAGGTTGGCGCAGATTGGGC
Source organism: Nymphaea colorata (assembly GCF_008831285.2). Lineage (NCBI taxonomy): Eukaryota > Viridiplantae > Streptophyta > Magnoliopsida > Nymphaeales > Nymphaeaceae > Nymphaea > Nymphaea colorata. Next base: position 12,683,986 of record NC_045147.1, on the reverse strand, counting down.
CGAACTGAGGAAAGAGGCCCGGCGGATCGAAGGAGACCTCGACGTTCGCCTCTCCTCCTATGCCAAACTCGGAGGTATCATTCTCTCTCTCTGATCTCGAATCCGGGGGTAGTTTTTCGTGCCTGTCTTTGGGATCGGGCGAGGTCTTTGTCTGAAATTTTTTTCCCCGAGGGGAATTCTCGCAGCCCGTTTAATGAGAAAGATTGGATCTTTCTGTCCATGTTGTTAGGATACTCGGATTCGAAGTCGCCGACCGATGGGCACGCGCGGGATATGCAGTGGAAGTCGATGGAGATGGAGATCGAGTCTCTCCTGGAGAAACTGCTTGATGTAAATGAAGCGATGAGCAGGTGCGCGGCTGCCGCGACCCCGACGACGTCCGTCAGCCAGAAGCTCGCTAGGCATAGAGACATTCTTCATGAATTCACTCAGGTACCCGTTAGAAACTAACCCTTTCCCTGTCTTTGGCTCCCGTCCTTTTAGATCCATTTATTTGTGCCTTCTCTTTTATCGGCTATGCTTGATTTTGGATATGATGATTTAAATTAAGAATGCATTGTGCAAGTTGGAGATTGGTTGACTGAATGTGATGGTTTACATTCGCGTAAATCAGATAGTCTTGTCCTTACGTAATTTGACTCTGATAAATTGGTGCTCATCGTCTGGTTAGATGCGAAATTGTTACCCATTGGTGTTTGAGAATTGCATTTTGGGTGGAAATGTTCATGAAGAACTTTTGAAGTGGTTGGTCATAGATGTGAAAATCCGACCTCTTCTCAGAGTAGGGAGTTGTACACTTGGTCGTTGACTTACAAAATAGATGTAAAGGGGGTACGTTCTCCAGCAATGCGAGCTTCAAGGCTGTTGTTCTTGTCAAAAGAAATCTCACTGGAATAAATGTATGATGAAGAATAAAGGAATAAGTTGAGATGCCATTGGCAATAGAAAGCGGTGCATGAGTGCACACACGACGGAAGATGATTTTCAGACGGTAACATGTGCAATGCCTTTAGAAACATGAAGCTTGTTGTCAATCAGTATGGACTAGGAAACCTTTTAGAGTAGCAGATGTGTTCTTTGGTGCTAGTAGCCTAGTAGTGTACTGCACCTTTATTGTCAATTTTGCTGATTAATATTGGCCTTTGATTCGGTGAATCTCAAAAGCACAATCTTCTCTCCATTCTGAAAAGAAAACGCGCATGTGGTCTCTCTTGCAAAGCTTTATGCGATGCTTTTCAAATCTGAGATCACATGTTTGGTCTCAGGAATGCCATTTTTTATGTTCTTATCTGATAAGCATCAAAATGTAAGCTTTGAGCCTGAGTTTTTGAGGCATAAGCTGGGGGATAACCCTATGGAAGAATTGAAGCCAAAATTCCCTTGGTTATAATATTATGATCTAACCATCCAGCTATCATCTTCTAACACTAATAATCTCCTGTAATTCTATATTTTCTACTTGCATCCCTTGGCTAAGATTGCTTTGCTTAAAACGGGAAAAGGAAAACCATGCTGTTTTTGAGGGATGAGTCAAAATATCAACATATAGGCTCAGATTGTTTTTCTCCACTGTTATCATATGTTACATCTGGTCCTTCATTCTTCATTCATTATTTTCACTTGCTTGACCCATGGGACTTATAGCTTATACCAATAGTCATGTTAATAATGCAAAATGTTGATCGCCCATATCTATTTTTCTGATTTCATGTATATCTTGAGGCATTTTCTAATACCTCAGTTCATAAAAGCAGCATTAATAACCATGTCTTCCATCTTGCTGCGCAGAGCAGTGTGATGGTATAACTGGTTAAAGTAATTGCTTGTTACCTTAATCATAGATAGATAAGTAAATTAACGTTCTTCTGAGAGCTACATGTAGGAAATAATTGAGTGCTTGAGCTACAAGTCAAAGGGTCTTGATGGTGGTGTTTGGGAAAAATGGTTCTTGCGTAGGGGCTTTGAAACATGGTCAAGGTAGTTGAAGAATTTCAGCCTTCCCAGACACCAGCCTTATATAGAAAGATTCATTTTGAGAATTTTCGTCATTTTATCATTACAAAAAGACAAAATGAAAAACGTACCCTTTTGGCAAGCTAAACTAAGATACTAACCCCAGGAACCTTTTTTTTTTTAACTTCTCGATTAATCATGCAACTAATGGGTTTTGGTTGTAAATTTATACTATTTTTTTGTCTTTTTCCTGTTATGAATATCTTAAATTCAAAATGCATGTGTAGGTAGTTTTGTTTAGAAAGGGGCTTTACTTATTCTCGTAAAATTGTATAATATGTTCTGTTGTCTAGATGTCTACATGTTCATGGTTGACCATATTGTGATTTATTTTAGTTAACAACACTTCACACCGATAAATCAAATTAGATAGGTGCTATTATGAGAAGTACCATGACAAACACAACAGTGCTTCTGTAAATGCTATGACTATAAATGTCAATAGCGGCAATTATGCAATTTATATTCCCATAATAATGATAAGAAGGTCTTCCTACTGCCACCCCATCTCCCTGCTGGCCTGCTATGGAGCCATCTCTCCTTTCAGTAGAAGGACTGGGAATGATTGAGCACCTGGGACATTTTGGCCAATTGAATGATGTCACAGAATGCATTCTTATTTTAGTTGTAACTTGAATTTCCTAAGGACCAAGTTTCTGTTAGTTCATCTGCGATCAAGTATGAGACTTATTTTAGTTGCTTTTATGCTCTGGTTTAGGAGTTTAAGCGGACAAGAGGGAACATAATATCAATGCGGGAGCATGCTGAACTTCTGCATTCTGTGAGAAATGACATAAATGAATACAAGGTTCACTCAGTTCCCTGTCCTAATGGTGTTTTCTGCATTCACATGATCATAGTCCACAAAATTTATGAGTAGACTGATTTCTGCAGGTATCTAGTTCACAAGCAGCACCAAGCTTGTTGAGGGAGCGAGCAGCAATACATGGAAGTATTGTACAGGTATCAACACGGTGCTCTCTTTTTTGCAAGTGTATATAGAACAGATATGGGGTAAGGTTTATGCCAACGCTTTTCAGATTGATGATGTGACCAACCAAGCAGAGACGATAAAAGGAGTTTTAGCAGCACAAAGAAGCACATTTGCCGAAATCCAGGGGAAGGTGAAGCATCTAGGGGACAGATTTCCTGTGATCCGTGGGTTACTAGGTGATCATTTCTCCCTTGCTATTGGATATTGACATTGTTGTGCTGTTTTGTGATTTTCTCTTGGTATCCGATTGCAGGAGCCATCAAAAGAAAGCGTTCAAGGGACACGCTTATTCTGTCTGCTGTTATTGCGGCATGTACATTGTTCCTCATTATTTACTGGATATCAAAGTGACAATCTGAACGGAGGATCTGAAACAATGCTAAAGGCAGCTAGTCTGGATTTTATTCATCTTGTACAAGCTCCATTTCTTCTTTTCTCTCCCTTTTCTTTTTAGAGTGAGAAGTTCTGGGGACCCTTCTACGATGAAAATATTATTATATGCAAATTTGTCGACGGTCTGCATGCATAGCATGCACTTGGTATGGAAGGCCAAGATTTTGCATTCTTTTTGGAAAGGGTGCTTCTGAACTGGCTGGTTGTTGGTGTTCCTCCTCTCATGTTACAGTGCCATATGTCAGAACATGCAATCCTCAATTTTGTAGTTATTGCTGTTTTCTATTGAGAAATTTTGCTTATTCCTGGTTAAGATTGCAAGATGACCAAGATAAAATGAGCTTTCTGGTTGGCTAGTCTTATCTCAACTCAGGCTGGCTCGTGTTCATAAATGGGCCAAAGCTGAAAAAGAAGTCCCATAATCTCCTGCATAGTTGAGTGGATCTTTAAGATCTTGTTCTTGATCTACTCTAGAATAGATAGGATCAATATCTTTTTCACATTAAAAAAAGAGAAAGAAAATCTTTCATGTTGGACTTTCAGGAAGGATGCATATTCAAATTCTACACACATTAGTGGTAACGGCAAAATTTTATTCGTGGGATGCTCACCTGTGTTATCTAACAAGGTTTTGAGTAGGCTTCATTAAACGGTATATGGAAAGAGCTGTCCATCTCGGAACTCTTTGTGCCCCAACTGAACAGGAAAAAGAATACTAAAGCCATCTCTTCATTGCCTCGTAAAAGTTAGGTCCTAACAGGCTATCTACTTTGCATTTTCCGAAATTGGCAACTTCAAAAATTACTGTGTTGCCGTACAGGATTGCAAGAGAAGTAACGTGTGATGGATACACACACACACTTGTCAAATGTGTTCAAAACGAGGAAATGTCCACATTAACATATCTAAATTAACTTAATGCAATGTAAGATTCCAAACGAGAATATGAAAAGAAACCCAAAAATCTTGAACAAAATATAACCAATAACGAAAGTTTTTCGCTGCAAGCGACCAGGGGAGACCCCATCCAATAGCGAAAATTACATTATAAACTTTATCACATGAAAACAGTGAAAAATGGCCCTATTAAACGTCACCTCTTTTTCGCTAGCGGTCAACCAGAGTTACCGTCATTATGGCGTCCTGATACATCCACCGTTACCGGTAGGGATGTACAACTAGCAAGTGGAGTTGGAACTCCGCCAGCTCGAACTCTGCTTGAATCGTTTATAGCTCGGCTTGATTGGAACTTGGCTTAAGCTTTATGAGGTGAACTAAAGCTTGACTCGCTTAACCGAGTCTGAGCTCGAGGGTGACTGGCTTAACCGAGTCGAACTTGTATAAGCTTGTGTCCCTTAAATGTCCAAGTAAAAGGCACTGGTAACCGATGAAGGCAAGAGATAGGGCACAACCTTCAAGAAGGATGAAGTCCTCGCGACCTCTGCCATCGGTCTTACAGAGGCGTGTAGCGCAAGCAACATCTCACCAACAACCTGCACATGAAGATGCCTGTTTATATCAAATAAGGAAGCTATAGTTGTCGCTGCTGCTGTTTACTACAATAATATTAAAGTTCTGGACGTGCACTTTGGACCAAGCCGAGGAAGCTCCGCTGAAGCAGCTGATAATTTAGGATTGTTAAGACATCAGGATGGCCATTCAGCTTCCGTATGACTGGTCGACAGAGAGAGAGTGGAAGAATGCCCACGCCAAAATTTTACATCATTGTTTGACAAGCAATGACTTTAACTTTTAACATGACACATGTACTATACTTGAGCAAATATAAGCAAAGCATTTATTAGGCTATTTCCATCTACATTTTCCTTCCACCAAGATTGAACTGAGTCAACATTTCAAGGGTTTAAAAGAAACAAAAAACAAGCATGCTATATATATCTGAGACTGTGGGAAAAAAAACAAAAAAATATCAATTACAGAATTGAATTTCCGTGGCCCCATAACCAATGCCGCCATTTCTAACTTCAAAACAAACGTGGTAAAAGAACAGAAAAGCTGAAGGTGCTCAAGACCGGCTCTAACTGACCCATAGGAACCTCAACCAAACATAGGCCCCTTTCTGAGATGGGATGTAATATAAGCTCTCCACCACCAAATAGAAACGACTTTCTCATGCTCCAAATATACTATTTTCTTTTCCACTGGATGAGAGGAAAAAACCAGCACCTTTGATACTCCATGAATGGCACCGGAACAGATTTAACCAAGAATCACCACGCAAGGAGGCAAATCAGAATGGCTGATCTTTTCTGCATTATTTAGTGCAGAACACCACATTCACCTATACCTTCTGCCAAAGAACTTGAACCGAGTATTCCATGCACCTTCGATACTTATGCAAATCAGTCTGCTATATAGCACTACTGATGTCTTGCATTGGAACTGCGCAGCGTAATACCATGTAAAAACTTAGTGTAACCAAGAAAACTGAGCTTCCCATCAGGATGTCTAATCCAATCACGGAAAATTGCATGAGCAGCAGGACCAACGTTCATTTCCTGGAAAATGAAAAATTACTCAAGAACAAGTAGCGTTAAATTTGAAGTGACATACTGAGAAAACAGGATTCATTGCCTACCCTGGCTAACTCATCAACTGAGATCACTCGGTTGCCCTCCTCTTCAAAATACTGAAATGCAGTGCTTGCCATTTGTTCCCAACCCTCAAGAGCTTCTAGTTGATAAATGCTTATTGCAGCTGCACAAAACTCATCGAAGTCTATTCTCCCAGTAGAAAGGTAGTCCATCTATAAGAAACACAAAATGGGAGAGAACATTCATGAAGCAAGCAATGAACAGCAACCATCTTAGCCAACACACAGATGCAGGTAGTCTCCTTGCCAGCTTTAATGAGCTAAATAGACAGGTACTGGCATGAACAAATGAAGCGTGTAATTATACAATAACTGTGCTATAGGAATTTGCTAGGATTTGTTTCTTTTAAATTGATGTACTAATCTCTCTCTGGAGCCAGAAATTTCAGGTGTGATAATAGGAAGCCTTTTGATGCGTCCAGTTTGATTCTTCTAGCATTTGTTCCTCAATGTTCTATTCCTCTTGAGGGAACAAGCAGCAGAACCCATCATCAGAAGGACAACAAAGTGCATGAAATTGAAAGGATCCAAGAAATATGAGGCTCATCCATTTAGCATTGTATCTCATTGACAAGGAGAACATTTCTGTTCCATTCTTGTTCCTAGTTACCTTGAATAAAAAAGAAACCCTGGAATAGAATGTTCAAAGAGAAAAATAGACAAAACGAACACCAGGAAAAAAAAACTAAGATTAGTCATTGCCTATTTAACAAATTGTAGCCCATTAGCTGTTCCATCATGAATATGGTACAACCTAAGTCACACTGGTACATGGGTTATGCCCACATACCAGTAGCCAGTATAGCGGTATGCCAATGCGGGTAAGACAGTTCATTTTTTCTTACATTTTAACCATATTTTTGTTAGTTTTTATGACATTATATATAGAAATTACGAAAGGAACTATTAAAAATTGTCATATTGATGTGTTGTATATATATATAGACACACACGTTCTTTTGATGCACCACCAAGATTTTCTAAAAATTGTGTACCCGTACCCAAATCCATACTTATACAGTTATACCTATGTGACAAAGGATACAAAGTACAAACAAAGAGAGTAAGAGAAGAATGCCATCTGTCGCATGCATGTGTGAATGCATGACATATCAAAGACTTGCAAGAAAGTAGGTTAGTTAATATGATGGAGGAGGAGATGAGTATGTTGCCTTACTTTAGATGGCAAAGTGGAGTCTGTTTCCAGCTAAACCATTGGTTTTTTATCATTCACAGCAAACAGGTCACGACTAATGAGATTGCTATAGAAGATTTGGCTACCCAATGACTTGTTAATATCCTGAACCCTCACAGCATCTCTTTTATAACGCACTACAAAATAAAAATTAGAAAAAATTACAAAAAGGCACCTAATGGTTCGGGTAGATAACAAATCATTGCTCAACTTTTAAAAGCTAACATATAGACGCTCAATTTTTGGAAGAACCTCTCAAAGAGCCACCTACTGACAAAAATCATAAATATTTGATATAAAATGATAGAAGAAATCATTTTTTCCTTGGTGGATGAAAGATAATTTCGTCTTTAAGAAGTGTTTTTTTTTTCAATTTATTTTAACAAGTAATATTTTCTGTTAGCAGGAGGCTGTTTGAGAACTCTCAAAAGTTGAGTGCCTATTTATCAACATTTAAAAGTTGAGTAGTGGTTACTTATTTTCCCAAATGCTAGGCCCCATTTTGTAATTTGTTCTAAAGATAGTAATACACGCACCCCCAAACAAATCAGCTGCAGGTAGCCCACACTGCATAGCATGTACTGGTGATGCCCAAAAGGGAGCAGCACATAAGAGGTCCATACTCCATAGTGCTTTCCCACAGTATTAGGAATTTGGATATGGTTAAACATTAGATATCTTGGATTTAATACAAAAATCTACTAGAAAATTATGCTTCTTTAATTAGATAAATTTAAATTAAGACCCCAGCAGTATACGAAGTGGGTTGGAGTAATTTACATTGTTCAATATGTCAAGCACTCTCGACTCCTTCATCGCATCAGTAGCATTCTTCACAAGGGCCTGTCATTTTTCCAAACAAAAGCACATGATTACATTTTTTCAGGTCAGTCAAACCATGACATGATGAGTTCAAATTCCCATTAGCTACAAAATTGACAACCAGATCATACTTTCCAATTCTAAACATGAAATCATCATGGAACAAGCAAAATCACAAATACAAACCGAGCGGAAGTTTTCAAGAGAAACCCGTCCATCATTACTTGGTTCCAAAAGCTTGAATTGAGACCTAAGGTAGAATAGTTCATCCTCTGTCAGAGCTCTGGACAATGCCTACAGCATATTCGAACAAGTTCAGAAAAAAAAAAACATAAATCGCCAAACCGACTCCAAAGCATGTTTCCAAAGATCCGGTTACATGGATCTTAACAAACAAATTTTTTAAAACAAAAAATTAACAGAGAAGAAATAATTATGACCATTCGCAACAATTCAATTTGGGAGTAAGCCTGTAATTGATGATGTTCTAGGTTTCGTAAATTACTGGCAACACAAATGTATAATTTTTAGTGCAAAAAAGGAACAGATACATGTGTTTGCATACTTCTAACTTCTAAGTATATAACTCAGAGAATTCTGACTATAAATATCTACTGTACACAATATCATAATTCAAAATTTCAAGCAGCTAAAAAAGGAAAGTATTTCCTGACTCCTGCAACTACAAATTCACTAACAAAACTGATAGACAACTTTAGAACAAACTTAATAAAGATCAAGCAGATAAAGAATAATCTCCACGAGTAACCACTCACTACTACTATGTAAAATGTCCATATGCTGTAGAATGTAGAGCATTCTAAAACAAGGGAAAGTGAAATGAAGAAACAACGTTAGGTTCCCTAGTGTCTTCTCCATCAACAGAGAGAAACATTGCTGATAATAGCAACTAGATCTAATAACATAAAACCTAATACTGCAATGCAGAACCTCAAAGAAATCTAATAACAAATGTAGAACCTCAAAGAAATCTAATAACAAATGTAGAACCTCAAAGTTCAATCATGTTAATTTTGTCCCAGTAGCACATCATTAACATAAATGTCAAAAAGAGGGCAATAGACAACTCTAAATCAAGAAAAATAAAGAAAGGATTTAATCCCAAAAATCCTGCACATTAAATTTAAATCCAACCACCACAAATGATAACAACGGCTGACTATGAAAATGGCCTTAATTTTTCTTCTTTATTTCTGACACGGGGCTCTAACAGACTTATTACAGCAATTTCAGGTGGCAAACTCTAGCCAGGAGGACTGATACCACGTCTATCATTCAAGTTTACAAGTGGGCAATGTATGTAACTACATATACAGGCAATTTGGCATGTAGAGGACAACAGATGAAGCAAATTTTTGTTAGCATTGTATTAGCAAAGCAAATTTTTTGAAGTAGAAAGACTATTTAATTGATCAGGTTAAATGTTGATTGCTATAAAGCTCAAGAAACTTACTGTCTCTATGTAGATGTGACACTGTGTGTGTGTGTGTGTGTGTGTGCAAGTGTTGGTGGGGGTGGGTTGCACAGAGAGAGAGAGAGAGAGAGAGAGAAAGAGAGAGAGAGAGAAAGAGAGAGAGAGAGAGGGACCTTTAGAGCTGCTCGTTTAAGTGGAGTTGAACGAATATAGGACTTGACCAACTTATAAAACAAAATGTCCAAAGGAACTGGGCGACTATCCACTCGAAGCCATGGATGTGCTGCCAACAAAACAAAAGTCAATTATATGCAATTGCAGACAGGCAAGGGAAATTTAGAATCAAGAAGAATCTAAACCTTTTTGTAAGTGCAAGAAACAGTCAATGTCAGACACACACAGGTTACACTTAAAGCAGGATAAATAGGGTTGTCATGGTTTAAGAATGGCAAAAGACATACTCAAGGCCTGTGCAGCAGTCATTCTTTTCCTATGATCCTTGTGGAGCATCCTCTTCACAAAATCTTTTGCTTCAGGAGATACTGATGGCCAGGGTGCATCTTCAAAGTTGGGATCTGCACGAAGGACAGCACGAAATATTCCAGACTCTGTCCGAGCCCAGAAGGGTCTACTGCCACATAACAGAATGTATGATATAACACCTATACTCCAAATATCAGCCTCCATGCTATAGGATCGATGAAGGACTTCAGGAGCAACATAATATGCACTGCCAACAATATCATTCAATCTTTCATCTGCACCAGAAAAAAAAAACGAAAAGAACGAGTCTGTAATTCTGGACAAATTTAAATTCTTATCAAACAGTCTCCAACAGAAGAAGGTGACTTGAGGAAGATGAGGAGGATTAGAGAGAGCAAGAAAGAAAAAGAGAGAGAACACAACCAATTATTACCTGGTTTAGTGAAATCTGAAAGCCCAAAATCAATTATCTTCATTGGTGCGTCTTCGTCTCTAGTAGTGAAGAGAAAATTCTATTACAGAATAATTAGCATTAGCATGTGAAGATTTGTCCATTTACATAAATGCAGAAAAAAAACCAGATTTGAAACCTAAAATAACGTCAAGTTAAGGAACATGCAGATCATAATCAAAATCCATAATTAAGAAGCAATACTATGAGGTAAAGTTCAAACCTCTGGCTTCAAGTCACGGTGTACAACACCTTGAAGATGGCAAAAAGCTACGACACTTAAGATTTGAACAACGATAGTCTTTGCATCTTCTTCAGTATATCTTCCCCCTCTAAAGAGCCATAGCACACTAGAGGCATTAGGATAAACTTCTTAAACATAACACAGACACCTCAAGATACAAGATAAGCACAGACCTTGATAGGATCCTGTCCAGAAGCTCCCCACCTTCACATAACCTGAAAACACAGCATATTTGGTTAAGTTTGGGCACAGATTAATCATGTGGTTCCACAATGGCAAGTCTGAAATGGACTTCAACATTCAAGATAACTGTTGGTACTTTCACCTAAATGATGCTCTAAAATTAAAAATGCAGAGAGTAAATTCATAAGCGTAATAAAACAGAATGGAGAATGGGAAAAAATGGTTTCTAGCGAAAGAAGAAATTAGAGGGTTGATTTAAAATAAATAATCAAGGGAAAAGGATACTGCTTTTATTAAATTTTTAGACAAAAGATGAGAGCATTACTCCATAATAATGTAGACATTATTGGCATCTTCACAAGCATCATAGAATTTGATCAAATGCTTATGCCCAGATAAAGCTTTTAATATTTTCACCTCTCTGCGGACATCTTCAATTGATATTGCAGTTGTCATCTGCCAAATAAATTAAAAATCAAACCATTCTGCACGGAAACATGAAAGCAAATAGACAAAACCAATTTGACAGTATGCTAGCAAATTGCCAAATGAGGAATTAGAAATAGAGAAACTGGAAGCAAAACAGTGCTGGAGATGACAAATAATGAAATAAATGAAGCTATCGCACATCAAAATACAAGAGATAAGGGCCTTAAGCTGGTTCGGCATGCTTAATTGGGTCTCATTAGTGGTTATAGAGTCTTTTACTCCTGATATGGGTATGAGGAGCATGATTACGTCCAATTCAGTTATAAGCAAATAATGAGGACCACAAAAATATATTTATCATCCATGTTCTCCTCAGTTATGAAAGCAATTCAATTCATTTGTGCTTTCCATGGAAACTGCCTTTAAGTTTATAAACATAGCCACCTTGTATTTCACAAACAGAATATGCATACTCTAATTGAGACTAATCCAGGAAAAGAAAAACGTTATTCAACAATCAACAACATAAATAAGAACTTTAAAGTCCACTAAATTTTTTATGTAAAATTTTTCCATCCAAGAAGGCAGCTAAAAGGAAAAATCCTCCACTGAGGAAACCAAATCTATGTCATAAAGACATCACAACAGAGTCAACAGTAAATATATGAATCTGACCTGCATCAATAAAACCTCAAATTCATGTTATTTATTTACTGGTTTATTTATTGCATGCTGGATGCCAAATTAGTGATCAAAACAGTGTCAGATTGAAAGCCCGTTGCTACATAACTGATAACAAGTCTAGTTGTGCAGATTGTTCTACAAAATGGAGCAAGTATGCAGAAGCAAAGTGTAATAGTGTATACGAAATCCAATCACCAGCATGAATAGAAACAGATGTGTGGTAAATAGAAGAATGCATGTGTGAAGAAGAAGCAAAAAGGCAATGATCAAGATTACAAAGTAGAAGTTGATCCCAAAGAAATTCTTTAAGAGAGATGGCCCCATAACACAGGAAGCCTTGATAGAGATTGAGTTTTCAACTATTATTTCTAGATTTCTGTCATACAAACAATATCTATGATGTTGGAAACAGGAGAAAAAAGAAAAAAAACTCGACTCTCTTCCACGAAATTGAAAACAGAGCAAGAATTCCAAAAGTTTAAAAGTCTGGAGCTAATTAAATTTCACTACAGTTGTCGTAGCTAAGCCTAGGAAGCAAAGAGGCATACCTTCGCCTTCGAGATGATCTTCACTGCGACAGGTTGGCCCTTGATCTCGCCCTTGCGAGCCCTAGCAGAGCAGGTGTGCCCAAAATGGCCCCTTCCGACCTCCTTACCGAGCTCATATTTCGCTGCAAAGTTCTTGTTGTACCCGAAACTCTTATCAAGCGGCTGCTCAGCCTCCCCGCCATCCTCCGGGATCGGTCCTTCCTTTGGCTTGGCCGGCCCTTGCCTCTTCGCCAGCGCTGCCTTGATATGCTTCGCCGGTGACGGAGGAGGAAATGGTCGACGAAAGAACCTTCGAGGGGTCGATGACCGCATGGGTGATGGTGAAACCCCAGAGGGCAAGGGGCTGGCGGGCGTCGCCCCCGCATTCGGCAATGGGCTGGCCACCGGGTAGGGACTAGGCCATGGGCTGGCAGAAGATGAGTGCCCTGGAGTCGGGCTCCGAGGAGCGACCCCATTGCATGAGGTAGACGACGGCCGGTCGCCAGCATCGCCGTTGGCGGTGATGGTCCTCCCGTAACACTGTCCCATTCGATACCGACAATTAGACGTGCATAATTTGATCAGTGATCCACTTGAACGTACGTCCACTCAATCCGTCAGGGTTCCGGTAATTGGAGATCAAAAATCAAGGAATGAGTCTAAAGGACAGCAATCGGCCTCAAAGGCTTCTAAGAGGTCTTTTGACACCTGTTCAGCTGCATGGTCAGACCACATGTGGCTGTGAAGAGTTCTCTTCATAAAGACCAGCCATCTAGGCAGTTGCCACCTCCCCCACCTAGCCAAAGGAAGCATGTAGACAATGGTTAAGCAAAGGGGTGAAATATTATAAAAAGAAAGCTGGATTTGACCTTCCACACAAAGTAATTTAATTATGATCTACACTATGTAGAAACAATTGTACCAGTTATCGTTAATTAAATCAAGAGAGCTCCAGTGATGAAGATGTATAAGTTAACCTATATCCGCAAAGCCTTAGAACTCATGCTTCAAATACTATAATGCTAAGTGTACAGGATGAATAAGCAAATATAATACTAAAACACCAAATCAACATGCCCTCTAGAAAAGCCCAGCCGCCAACTCACAACTTGAAAATGATTAATAACTTAAATTAAAGTAACAACCAATATGACCCAGACAAGCCTAGCAAACTACAAGATCAAGACACATGCAACAACAGCAAATTAAACAATATGGTTCATAAACATCTTAACCATATTCTTTCTGCTACAACCTTTCTAACTTGTGGATAGATGCTTCCTAGAAACCATGATCCATTAACATCATTCTTCGCAACTAATTCCTTCTAATCAATTTTATTCATCACCTGGAATCAATCCACACTTACATGCACAAGCAGCTCCATGTTCTACCGAAATCATTCGAGCATGAGCAATTTCAGACTCACAATGACTAAAGCACCTAGTTCAAGAGGGGAAAAATAACAACAGCAACAGCAAAAAGAATGAAATAGAAAAGAAAAAGAACTCTAGTATGACCAGAGTAGGAAAAGAGCAGTAAGAAAACCCAAGCCTAGTCTCCACTCCTTCACAGTGCAACAAATCCATAATTCATTCAACCGGAACCATCCAGTTGCATCAATCACCCAAAGTAGATAAAAGAGAAAAAAATCATTCACATTAAACAAAACCTCATAGAATGACATGTGGTTTTCCACCGTAAGATCCTATCAACTCCTGCAAACGCAGTTCAGGAAGAATAACCAAAACTCAAGACCCCCATTCCACCTCCACGGAAAGGAATACCCAAATTCATTATAAGCAAAGGAAGGGTCGAACACCAATCAGACGAAATTAAAAACCTTTAACGGAAAAAACACAATAAAAGAAACAGAGCAAGCGAGAGAAAGATAGAGGGAGAAGGAAACGAACATCTCATGGGACCGGGGCCGCCGTCGGAGTCAAGGGAGTCGATGACTCAGGCAGCAAGGCTGTTGTTCCTCTCGGCATCGGCCTCGCGGAAGCCCCTGCCCCTTGGTCTTAAGATGTGGTTTTGAGAGAGAGAGAAAGAAGGCCAAAAGCTTCCATGATTTTTGAGGGAGTGCTGTAGGATTACCGGAGATGATCGGCAGTAGTAGATAGAGGAGGAAGGCGTCGGTCAGATGTTTGACGCCACAAATTATGTAGAACGAGAGGGGCAGAGAGGGAGAGAGAGAGATCTGGCATACCTGAAAAACGAGAGCTGGAGAAATGTCCGTCGGGTGGAGCAAGCCACCGGACGCCGGTAAGGATTGAGTGCAAGAGAAGAGAGAGCAGGGGAGAAAGGGTGAGGAGAGAGGGAGAGAGCCTACGGGAGAGAGGGCGAGGATTCTGCCTCGAGCGGTTTCCGTCCCCTGGTGTTCCGGTGAATCCAAACGACCTCTAATGAAACGGCGAGCAGTGGAAAGAGAAAAAGGACACCGCCTCCCAATACGATGCGCGGGAGTTTCGGTGCGGGCAGATCTCAGGCGCCCGACTGCCTCAGGGTCGTTGGATCCGGCGGCCCCGACACGCCCGTAGCTTTGGGCCACGGCAAACATCTCACTCTTCCATGGAACGACGCGGTGCATGTGGGCCTCATCATGCATTGCTGCAAGTGGGTCTGGAGGAGAAGATCCGGACCCGAACCCCATCACTCGCTTCACGCGTAATGGACCCATTCAAAACCCACGGTGCGCCGTCCTGCCTTCCAAGGCGGCGAACGGTCCGGAATCAAATTTCACCAATCCGTGATTAAGTATCACAATTTTTCAAATACCTACCATAATTCAAAAAAAATTTAATTATATCTCGATTAATTTTGACGAACAAAAACTAAGACATGAATCTTGATTACCAGATCCTTCTTAACTTTATTGTTTCTTAATATTTTTCGTTATTAAAGAAAAAGAAAATTCAAACCAAGCTCCTGGACTTGGTCGAGGCGTCGATTTATATAAAGTTTCCAGGACTGACTGACTTTTGGTGGCAATATAAAACTGCATCTTGGTCTTCTTGACTAATACGGTTGACCGACCTTCCCTTCCTTCCTGTTTTCCCCCCTTTTTTTTATTATTATTGATTCTTAATGATTGAGCATCACTTTCTTCTTTTAGAATTCGAATATTTGTTAGCTTCAAAACATCAAACATGTTTGTTTCAATAAAACCAATCACTCGAAGACTGATTCATCAGAATCTATTATGTATTTGCTCAAAGTAATTATTTTGATTGGTTCTTTTCTATTTTCTTATTTTGCATGTGTTTGTGCATAAGACTTCATGTCTCTCACACTTATTTATATATAAACGGTTAGCCAATGATGCGAGAAATGAGCAGCAATACATGCCTCAAACTTTGCGACTACAACCTTTTTAATTCAAAGATAAGAATAAAGTATGAGTTGCTAGCCATCAACGATATTGAACACGCATATAATCTGGCTCTCTCTAAAGGGCAATTTTGTATTGTATGTACAGTGGTGTGTATACAGACAAGCGCATCATCCAACCACATATGGCGCATTTAATGAGTTCAAGATCACATGAAGTGTCCTTCGGCCCTACAAGGGAGAAAAAAGCAAGGATGATGCAGACATTTTTTAATAAATATACATAAGGGAAATGGGTTCTTTATGCACGTAATTTTATATCTTGGTTTACATGCATGAAGTACGAGTGCATGTCGGGTGGGCGTCCGATTGTCTGGGATCCGGACCAATTATAAATCCCACTTTTATTCTTGTCTTCAACCTTTATGGGAAATTCAATTTTTCTTCATAAAATAAGGAAGCGTGTGGAGATTTTTGATCCCTAGGTGTTGGGTAGGTGGCGTAGGTAAGTTTTTCTGTCTGGAAGGAAGAAAATTTGAGCGAGGGAAGTTGACGTTCGTGAGCTGACTTCGAAAGGGCGTTTGATTTTTTTTTTTTTTTTTCAAAGGGATGAAAAAGAAACGAATTTTTTTGAATTTGAATTTTTCGGTTATCCTTTTTATCTTTGCTTTATTATTGCGTTTTTCAATTCTGGCCGCTACCGTTTTTAATTCTTGCTTGAATTATGGAGATGTGGTTTCACACAGCATTAAGGCTGCCATTAATGAGTTAGTTTTGAATCTTTAACGCTCCTGCTTGCTTTTAGGTGCTCCATTTATTCTTTTACTTTTCTCTTTATTTGTTAATGCATTTAATATTGTATGATAAACATGTGTAGTTGCTGAAATGACATTTGTGGTTAGTGCCCCAACCACATGTAATTTCTTTGTCTTGTGTTTGCTTTTGGTTGGTTGTTTCCCACTATTAAAAGACCAAAAGGGGAGGAAAAAGGGTTAACTCTGTCTCCAGTCTCACTACAATGAAAAGACTGCATTGCCTGCATTAGTTATTGTCACTAATGCCCCACTATATTATATTAGTTGATGTCATTATATAAACTGTTGAGCCATCTGCTAATCAGATGGTATGCTATCTTTTGAATGTGGGTTGGGGAAGTACATATTACAAAACCAAGGCTAATTTTCTTATAACCAAATTCAAGTGTCAAGTGGAATAGCCTCTGTTGGGCACTTGCATATGCAATGCAAGGGCAGTTGCTTGAGGGGACTACAATGTCAATATTGAATTAGTGAACTTTGCAACGTTTAACCTAAAAGTGTCATATATGTTTGGCAATAAGGGTTGGTTTAAGATCTCTAAGTTGCAGCATGCCTTTGAGTTCAAAACTTAATTGGAATTTGCATCAAAGAGACTTTCTTTGTGGCGTAAGAGAATGATACTAACGACTTCTTGCATTGATTGAGGAACAAAGCATGGAAGACATGCACTTTTTGAGCTTGTTTGATTGCATGGAATAGAAATTGTTTCAAGGGGCATAGAGTAGCTTGGTACTTCTAATCCAATTCTAGTAAACATTATTAGGGGCAACGCCAGGGAGCCGGTAGGGGCCCTAGACCTTTTCTCAAAAAAAAAATTACAATTTTACATTTAAAATTTTAAAATTTTCATTCCCTTTAAAATTTTGAAAAATAATATTTTAGCATCTGTCAACATTTTGAAATTATAATTCGGCCTTTCCAATAAAAAATTCCTGACTCCACTCCTGAGCATTATGTCTCAAGGTTTTAAGTGATGAAGCATGATACTTAATTGAACAAATGCACCATTGTGATAACAGAATCAAGGATCCGGTAGGCAAGAGGAATGGAAGGGACTTTCAGGCCTCTTTGACGGGGATTACATGAAACAAAAACTACATAAAACAGATGAGGACACCTTCCATGCCTGCTCCAATGTAAATGGGGCACGATCCTCATGTCCCTTGTTTGCAAAAATGCACATGGAACACGGTCGAGAACGCATATCAAACATGTTTTTCTAGTTCTACATTCTAGTACAAAAAACTACGAAGGATCAAAAGGCATGCATTAATTGGTGGTGGACCTCAATTGCGTGATCGGTGATCTCCTGCTTTGAAGGGGAGAAAAGGAATTCCTCTGGCATGGAACGTGATGGATCTTCATCAAGAACTCAGTATTCTAAAGGCATACAATAAATGACATAATAATAAGCGGTGTGTAGAGGCACATCTTAAATGTTTTCAAGATATTAAATAAGACAGTTGCACTGTCTATATCAACCGGGATAGACATATGCGGCATCTAAGGTAAGCAGATATCAAGAAGGGTAGGTGCTTATGGGCCCCAAACCGTAAAAATTAGTACTTGTACATTTATTGCTTGAACAAGTATGGCGTGTAAAACTATAGATGGATCAGATGGCATGTGGTGAGACGCTAGAGCAGTATTGAAGGAGAATAGATGTTATCAACATCCAAATCTAGTAGTGCCTACCTGCTTTTCTGAACCACCCTAAGCTTTTTAATCCATAGTATTTCACTTATAAAGCATAATGAAGCTTTTTCTGGGTGAGTAAGAGGAATATTTCATCCTTTTGTTGAACAAGAGGGTCGAATCCCTCACCCTTCCCTTTATTCCTCCAAAATACCAGACCTTCTTTTGGTGTCTTGGGTTGACGCCCCACAATGTTTCAGCCTGCATATCAATATTCCCCATTTACAACACAAGAAGCTTATGTTTTGAGAATGTGAAACGGAGACTGACCGCCTACCTGTCCTCACCTCAACCATTCATTAGCGGAGCTACATACTGATAGGCTGGCATGCAGTTGCCCGCACTAACAACAAAATTTTTCTCCATTTTTATACATATGTCTTACAATTATTTGTTTATATATGTTGCGTCGAGTAAGAAATGATAATTTATACAACAGTGTCCCTCAGCCAAATTTTTTTTGATCTACCATTGCATCCATTGCAGCAACCCCCTCAGGGATAAGCATGATGGACCAAGCCGGCCGAGGGTTAAGTTACTTTTCTGGTGGCCAGAATGTTCATTGTCAGTTCGTCGCTCGCCGGCATTTCTCATCGTAGAAGAAAAATTAAACCCCTAAAAACTTGCATCAACATAAAGAAACACAGGTTCTGAATTTCAGATCGAAATGAGGAAATACAAACTGGTACAAAGCACCAACATGTACAACAACCCTTTGACGAGCACATGTCGTATGAGCATGATTTTCTACTCTGTATAAGATCTGGCCACAATGCGCTGGCATATTTTGTTTAATTAGTTAGAAATTAGGTGAGTTTGGTTGATCGAAGGCAGGTAGGCCTTATGAAAGATGTATACATTAAATATGTTTTACATTGACCAGTCCAAAGTCGTTTTTTTTTTCTTTTGAATGAAGCATGCTTTTAGAAACCAAGAAAAAGAGAATTTGCTGGCGGAATATGAGGGCATGCGTGTGGAAAATTTCAAAGAAAAGCTGATGTTCAATAATTATAAGCATTTGGAAGTTTGATATCTTGACCATAAGAAGGGGCAGCCAACCATGAATTCAATATATGTAGCTAGAAGAGGGCCGCTTAGTTTGATAAGTTGAATTCCTGTGAAATGCCTAGAAATGCTTGGCGTGATAATAATAGGAAATGTTCTGCAATTTCCCTAACTATAATAAAAAAATGATCCGTTCACCTGATTTTTGTCCTCTACTTTGGCTGAGGTATGTACTTGCTCACGCATTATGGAGTCAATGATTGTGTTTGACTTCAAAGTCGAGTGAAATTTCGTTGCGCTCATGCATCATGGAGTTAATGATTCTGTTGGACTTCATATGCATGTGGAATTTCATTAAGGAAAGAAAAATCTGGTCATATATATATATATATATAATGCATTTGTACAAATTATAGCATTATGAGTGGAGGGAAGGGTACTCAAATGACACATACAGCAGAAAGAATACAGCAGAAAGAGCATATGGCTATTACAATCCCAATTCTAATACAAGTAAAATGACGAACAAAAGTGTATGCTTTAATTTTAGAGAGACAAGTACACAAATGCAAACTGCAAGGGATCAATGCAGTAAATAGCCGAACTGTACATCAACTTCAAGAAAGGATCACCAAAATAGAAAGCTATCTCCAATCATATAGAGTTTCCAGGACAAAAAAATGTTTTGCTTCATTGATAGCAGAAAGAATTGAGAGCATCCACAAGGACTGTCGCAATGCATTTTTTTAATTAAACAGTTGTGTTTTATTCTTTGTCTTCTCTTGCCACCTTGGGGACCTATGTGCCGACAACTGGGCTTAGGCCGCAGTCGGGACCTAAAAATGAAATTAAAATAGTTCCATTAGGTGGTCCCTTGAAATTTACATAACTCTAGTAGGCGGTCCATGAAATCTAGATTCACTGCCAAGCTGCAAAATGGATTGACCATATCCAGCATTAAGGCCGGCCAGATTCGCTTTGCTTGTATGAGAAAGCGACTTGAGCGATGGACCTGTTTCTCTCTTTCTCTGGGTTCAAGGTACGAATGGGCTTCTTCTCATAACTCTACCAATAACTCACCTCAGGTTCTCAACCGTATCCAACAATATTCATGGCTCACCGCTTGGGACATTATGACATTGATAAATTTCCTGTCTGCAGATCAAGAAGTTGATGGTTGCCTTCCTTTTCAGTTATAATATGCCAGCAACTTCAAAGTGAAGATAAATAACCGGTACGCATTTTGTCAGAAGCTTGAGTAAATTGCTGTGTGATGAGAGAAAGCATGCATAGCCGCAAGATTGTTTCTGTGAACAACTGATTAATGAAAACGACCGACGGGAATTCATCTTCTATATTCTAAGTCGCTGCTATGGTGGATCATCGTGAGAACAACGAATCGAAGTTTCAATTTATAAGAACAACTTCAATAGTGGTTTAGTTCCAGATTTCACCCGGCAAAGGGGTTAGTGTTGGCCTTATAAGCAATGGGGGAGATACATGGGGATGGTCAGATCAACAAAAGTTTCATTCGAACAATCCAAAATTGCATTAGGATTATTTATGGCTTTTGCAAACTTCTTAATGTCTAGCATGATATGACATATTTGTTTATTTATGCCAACAGAGAACACCATGCACAGTAGTTAATCCAAATACAAGTAATGGCGAATCTAAGGACGGCCCACCATTTGTTTCGTCAAGAAATTTAGTGTATCGTTGTTGCTCAAAGCGATAGCCGAAAATTGAAAGCATACAGTATGTGTTGTACAAGAGAGAGAGAGAGAGAGATCAAAGAGCATTACCATTTACTAATCAAGCTGGCATTTAGATTGAATACAAAGCAGAAAACTCAAACAAGATCTTATCAACTCCCTGTCTAACGTACTTGATTCTATGCACGTAGTAGAGCATCCATTGGCCATGTTGTCATAAGCGCAGCCCTGGCCTCTAGGGGTTGCATATGTTTTTCTTTTTCCTGAAATACCAAGAAGAGGACATCCTGTTCCTGGCATCCTCTGTACAGGAAATCAAATACCCATTTAAGCTGCACTTAAGATGCGATCAGTGAGGGTAGAATTTTCTTAGACAAGAACTTTTCTCCATTCCAAGTTTTCCAATATCTGTAGTCATTGAGCATATTGGCAATGCCTCCCCCCAAAAAAAAAAAGAGAAAAAATGCATTGTGGACTCCTGGTCATTGTGTTGTGACTCGATACTGTGCATCTGCTAGGGAGATGACGCCCCACTTATTCAAATTGGAGTTGATCAAGAACGACAGAATGAAAATCATAACGCCTGAACTGAAGTTAGAGATGCCTCACTACCTGCTCCCATGGGGCAACAATGGCATCTTGGAGAAAACCTGCAAAAGGGTGTCACAGTAATCAAGGAAAGTGATGGAAGTCTACCACAAAAATTATGGTGGTCTAAGAAGTAAGAAATTGGGAGGCAATCCGAGAGTTGTGAATTTATGGCAGATTTATGAGGAGCAGGCCATCAATGGGGTCACGCAGAGAAGAGGAAGAGGAAGAGGAAGTTGGTGAGGCACTTCAGTACAATAACAATGGCTGTTAGAGGACATCCACGTCTCTTTCACCATGCTTGCATAGCACCCGCATAAAACATCAATAAATGTTTTATACATAATATAAAAACATGTATCAGCCTTGTATTGTGACGGCAAGGGTATATCATTCGATATGGAGCTTTTTTTGACATTTTTTTCCAACAGCCGTACTCTATCCTGCAAGTGAAGATCATTTTCTTTTTGAGGCAAAATCCTGAGCCTAGATCCTCCTAGAAGCAACTATGGTGATGCTTGTAAGGATCTAATCATGATGGTTTCGAAACCCTTTGTCGTCATCAATTCTGATCCGGGTGGGTGCGAGTAGAGGTTCAGAACTGCATTGAAACCTAAGTGAATTTATGCTTACTCCCTTCAACTCCATATTAACACCCACCAGCCAGCCCGAACTAGCGATCGGGCTCTCACCAGCCCACCAACCCCACCAGCTATGCTACACCACTCGGGGCTTCCTCATCAATAGCAAATCTACGGAAATCAGATGGGATCACATGGTAATGCCAAAAATTTTGCTATATATATATATGGATACAGCTGCATCCTCATATAGAGGTTGTGCATGACAACTTTAACTTTGATCTTATATCCTCTAATCTCTTTCTCTCTCAACTTGTTCCTACTTAGTTAGGCATCGTTGGCAGCTTGAAAACTGGTAGTTGGCAGGGGGATGCCAACTCCAACAGGTAAATGGTCAAAGAGTGATCATATTGGTTATAAAAGTTGGCAAAACTCAGAAGCTGCCTAATGTATATTAGTTTTAGCAAATCTACAATTTTGGGGCATATTTGTTTTGGACACTGCAGGTGAGTATATATTCGCATGTCACAATGTTTCCCAATTCATAATTGTTGGGCACAAGTTTGCAATTGTGGTTAACGTTTGCTGCTTTGGAGTGTTTTTACTTTAGGAAGAGAGATTGTCAAAGAAGCACTAGAAGAGGCTCTCTAAATTTGTATACTAATGCCTTTTGTCACCAAAATTTCTGCTGGGTCACAAAGGACCTTCAAGAATTTACATACACTCAGAAAAAATATCTGTTTCCCTCTCCCTCTCCTAGATTCTCCCTCTCTCCAATCTCATCACTTGGGACAATGTCAATAATTTTCAAAACATTCATTTCACTTTTCCCTGTCCCTTCTTTCACTGATAAATGCAACTGAAGATTTCAAGAAAACATAGGTAACTTTCGGTACTACGATAGATTCTCAATTTTAAATTTCTTTCATTTAACTACCTTTTTTTTTGTAATTCCTGCAATTAAATTGACCACATTCAAACTTGAGCGTGTTTTTGCTACCTTCTCATGAATTTAGCATGTTTTTGTAAAATGTTCACATAATTGTGTAAGACAGACTACCTTCCTGAACACCAATTATAATATAATGCTTCGAAAGTTTTCTCTCTTTCTCTTGCCCCATAGAAATGGGGAGTTCAAATTTATGTAACACCAAATATTGGTAGATGGTTAAAAATGAAAAATCTGTCGCTAAAATCAGTTATCAATAAGATATGAAGGTGGTTTATAGTGTAGCAATGGTCCATGGTACTTTTAACAATGGTTTGTCGTGCTTTCACATTTAAACATCCAGCAACTATCCAACATCCGGCAGATTTGAATCCTCTCAGAGAAATGAAACCAGGGGCTGAGCAACCATACCAACCCTTTCTATGTCTCTCACTAGTTCTGCACAATACATAGATACATAGTAGACGTTGATAAAACAAGGAGAACGATTATCAGATCCAAAGTACTCAGCTTCCTTGGATATTATACTTCTGAGTAGCTGATCAGAGATACAAAAGAAGCTACCCTGAAAAAAGAAACGATTTTAAAAGGCAGAATAGGGATCCTTCCAAACGCTTTAAATTTCTTGATTGAAAGAAAAAGAAGTGGGTGAGAGGTCCCAAAGGGGGTATGCTAAAAGTGATAATATTATTAAATGGCAAATGGATCCTTCCATCGCTTTATTTTTTCTTTTAGTTGAAGAAACAGAAGAAAAAGAAGGTCCCAAAATGCCAACAAGTAAGACAATAGTTAGGTGCACTGAAGATCTCAATTATTGAAAAATCCACAGCAAAGGTGTCGAGTGCGAAGATGACCAAAAAAAAAAAAAAGAATCTAGCAGACCTTTTAAGAGGAGACAACACAAAATCATGCAACTTCACGCGCATCATTCCTTTTATATAGATATATATATAAGATGACATAATGAAGAGATATTTTCGTTTAAAGCCCATTATTTTGGTCATAATATCAAAACCAGCACTCACCATTTTTCTATAACTTGATATATAAATTAAGAATCCACTTTTACTACCAAGTGCTGAATAGTGAATAGAAGGTAGGGGTGAACAATTAACTCGACTCATTAAAGCTCGGCTCATAAACGAGTTCGAACCGAGTTATTTGCTTAACGAGTTGAGCTCGAGTTCACGAGTCGATTCATTCAAATAATCGAGTTGAATTCGAACTCAACACGTAACTTTCGAGTCGAGCTCGAGCCCTAATCGATTTTGTGGAGCCTTAATTAAGTCGATATATTGAAACAAGTTTACAAGTTCATGAAGCTCAACACATAACCATGAATATCAATTCTATTCAAACGAGTTTGTTGAGCCTTAATTGAGTCAATCTCAAGCTCAACATGTAACAATGAATGTCAATTCTATTCAAATGACTTTGTCGATCCTTAATTGAGTCGAGCTCGAGCTCGAGCTCGAGCTCAACACGTAACTGCTGAGTCGAGTTCAAGTTGCATCCGTCGAGCTATTGTCGAGCTCAAGCCGAGTTGACATCGAGGTTTCATTAGTCGAATCAAGCTCAAATTGACTGAACTCGGGCTCGACTAGGTTTGTGCTCACCCCTAAGTAGAGGCCAAACCTTCCATTTCCTAACAAAAACATGCCAGATTGAGTACTCGATGATGTTAGATCCGTCCACCACCACCCCCCCCCCCCCCCCCCCCCCCATCAACTGCATAGAACTTTAGTAAAAGCTGGAAAAGCTTTCACATTTTCCCTTCTTTTAGCATGAGACCATTTTTGCAAGTGACTGCTGAAGGTATCGATACGATATTTATTTAAAAACTTAACCTTTCTGAAATTAGGTTCGAGGAAGAGGGCCTAGATTCACATCTCGAGAATATTCTTTCTGAATAGCAAAACAGACAACAATGAATGCGTAAGCCTAAGATCCGTTTCATTCCATTGGAATTTATATTGCTCGTAGGGCTCAGCCTAGGCAACTTGCTGGTAGCTCAGCATGTGTCCCTTGACAACTCGCAAATTAATGACTAGTGGATTTCGGATCAGCTTCGGGTCTCAGATCTAAGGTTATCAAACACACACACCCACCATGTGGATCTGACATCCACAGTTGTGAAATCTACCATGGGTCTCGCAAAATGTAGGTTTCATAAACAAGTATGGAGAAGCTGCTAATGAGTCTTAAGCTCCCCATTAAAATGGATGAAGAGAAGTCTAACATTTGGTCATCATGGACCAAAGCTTTCCAATTTTTTAAGCGTAAGAATGATGATGGGAAACAGCGGCACCACCAAGGGCACGACTTATTATGAAGGAAGTTTATGACAGAACAAGGCATTTAACAAGAGTGGTTGTCAGAAGTGAGTCCAAGATTGGGGACCTCATTAAGAGACCATAGGAGATGGGACAGGCAAAAACGTGCCACAAGACTATGGAGGACCTGGTTTTGTTTATATCATGGCAACACATCTGGCTGGTTCAGAACCATGTAATCTTCTGAGTAAGGTTACATAATATTGCAGGTTTGGAAGCCTTGTGACCTCACTCCTCAGTACATATTAATGATGGTGCATCCGGAGCATCTAATCCTCAGCTTCTATTCATGGTTCTAATATTACTTCTTTTCTATGCTCGAAAAATATTTTAGTTTTAATGAACAGTGTGAACTTGAACTTTGCTATGAACTTGATATCAGTCCCTTTAGTTTTCCTTAATGGCTGCCCTAAGTGTAAGGTTCCACTTCAATCTGAAACACAACATAGTTTAATGTAGTTGCATCTGTTTTTCCGTGTTAGTATATGGAAATATTTTATGAGACATAAGTTTTCGTACATCAAATCAAATTTTGAACCAAAACATGCATATACATTTAGATGTTGGACCATCTAGTTCCGTTCCATTGAGAGGCATTTGGTAAGTAAAACATCAATATATATATATATATATATATATATATATATATATTGGCTTGTACATTGCATGGCCAATCTTACGATCTGATACCTGCCAATATCAACAACATTAATGTGGACACTTTGTTTTCTGCAATAATCAGAATTTAATATATGCGTGCATGTAGAAGCAACGAATATGATAGGTCATGCCTATGACGTTACTTGTATGTGAAATGCTTGAGTAAGCACCAAGCAAATCTTGACTTATGGTTGGCAAGCTCCCCTGGTCCATCTGCTTGCCAACCACACCCCTACTTCAAATTCAAGCCCCTAAAAACATCAAATACTTATCTATGCAGCTGGTTAGATTAGTTTGATTAACAGGAATAAAGGGACACCGAGCCGGTCTAGAATTAGAATCGCAATGCCCTTATGTCTGCTGAACTAAACACAAAGGCAAAGCCAAGGTCGGGCGCGCATGGGCCCTGGCCCCACCTCAAAATGATATTTCGGCCCTAATCAAAATTTAAAAAAATTTGATCTGCCTTATGAAAAATTTTTGGCTCTGTCCCTGACTAGACACATGTCCGATTTGCACCAATCCTCAATCTCCACGTGGCAACCATAGCTGGCGACCACCAATTGTGTGTTTCCATGTGGCCAAGTATCATTTCATTATTGGCTGCAGAAATTGGCCCAAACCCCACTCATGATCAGGCCCCCATCTTGTCTTCTCCTAACAAAAATGGCAAGTCGCTCCAAAGTGTGGAGTCCATCAACAACAAACAACTTTTTTGGATTTGAGTTAAATAATTGGTTGGTTGGGGCTTCTCCTGGTCCCAATATATATATATATATATATATATATATATGTGTTGGATACCATTGATCTTTTTCATCGGTTATGAAAACGAAGTGAAAAAGACATGGACTAAGATTATATAATAAAAAGTCTCATCATTTTTTTCTTTGTTTTGTTTTTCTTTCAACCTTATATACAATCAAAGGTGACCTCATTCCTTATCGCATTCAAGTATCTTACAATTTAATATAGAGAGAGAGAAAAAGAAAAAGAGAGCCGATACTATTTAATATAGAGAAAGAGAAAAAGAAAAAGAGAGCCGATAAAATGGGAATATATAACAAAATTTGGGGACAAGAGGTCCCCTAAATACAAAAACAATCCAAAAAAAAAAAAAACATACCGCAAAAAACACAAGCAGGAAGAACAAATATACAATACAATGCATAGAAAAATAAGAGAGAAGAGGAAAGACGAAGCGGCATTGTCACCCAACCGCAGTCAGGCGGCGGCGCTTTAACCGAATGGCGAACTGGATATTCCCTTGCACAAGACGAGCCACAGAATCTGGTGAAGAGAAGGTGCCCCTGAAGACTCTGTTGTTGCGCTCCACCCAAATGCGCCACCAAGTTGAAATGAGCCACAGCCTCCAGACATGACCCCAAGAAGCAGTCAGGCGGAGGGAATGACAAAAGAGGAAGAGAAGATGAATGAATGGTGGGTTTGGAAGGTTACTAACAAGGGAAGACCAAGTAGAAGTAAGAACACTAGAGAAAAAAGGACAAGATGTCAAGGTGATGTAGGTGATCAAACGTGTTGATATGGTCAGTCAGAAGAAGCCAGACAAAAGCAATGGCACGAGGAGATGGGCCAGGAGACCAAAGAGACCGGGGGGGAGTGACGCGACAGAAGGACCAAAGGAGACTAGATAGCAAGAAGAAAAAGTGAACTCACAGGTAGGTGAAAGAGGCCAGGATGGGGACGTGGACGATGAAAGGTCAGCAAGGCGGATGAAAAGAGGAATGACAGAAAGTATGTCAGACCAAAAGTGAGAGGGGGAGGTGTGAGAGATAGAACTATGTCAGACGCTAGGGGAAGGAAGTCGAATTTTGAACTAATGAATTGGGTGATGGGAGAATGTTCAGTTGCTAACCGCCACCACCAAGAACACAGGGAAGACTCGCAAGCCCGACTAAGGTTGGTAACCCCAGCACCCCCAAAAAGACGCGGAAAGACAACCACATCCCAATGCGCAAGGCGATCTGAAGGTCGATCACCATCCCAAACAAACTTACGAATAAGCTTATCAAACCTACGCAAAATAGTCACAGGAGGCCGAAAGACAAACAAAGCATGGAGAAGGACCGACGCAAGGCAGTGCTTAGCCAGACTAATCCGACCTGAGAGAGAAAACAGCTTTCTCTGCCAACACTGAAGGCGATCCGTAAGCTTCTGCTCCATCCCATCCCAAAAAGAGGGAGCGGGAGACGACAACGTAATCTGAAGCCCCAAATAGTCCATGGACAAGCTAGTAGCCTTACACCCGAAGCAAGCTTCCGCGAGAAGTACCGTGACCGGATCCGCGTGAATGAGGGAAATGTGACACTTGGCGGAATTGATAGAAAGACCCGAGATGAGTTCAAAAACCCGAAGGATGAGCCATGTTCTCACAATCTGCTGGCGGGAAGTACTGCCGAACAAGAGAAAATCATCAGCATACTGAAAGGTGGAGAAGGACGGTAAGTGGGGGAGCGAATGGGGTGTGAGGAAGCCAACAACCGTTGCGTGATAGAAAAGAGAGAGAGAGAGAGAGAGAGAGAGAGAGAAAAAGATAACATAAAGTTACTTAGCTGATTTTAAATCTCTAAGCCACATGTAAATTAGGAGGGGGCAGAGGCACCATAACTGCCAAAATATGGCCCCGTCACAGCCAAATGCGTCCAAAACTATGTTTATCTATGCAAGAAGAAAATTACAAAAAGCGCCTTAAGCAACCCTTTCTAGTTAAAAGGATATTCCAAAACCGTCCTTCAGTACTTGAGCTTCTCAAGGACCATTTTGGTAATCTGTGAGCTTATGGAGAAAGGGCCGTGGCTCATAAAGCGCGGGTCAGATTCCAGGCGTGCAACTTTTGGATATCTTTTAATATCTTCGGCCCCTCGTTCAGAACAGATCAATGGTACCCGAGGGGGATCCAATGATCCATCCCATCAAGCAAAGGTATGGAATCATCCGAAGGAATCCGTCCTGCCCTTTTCTTCCATCCAAAATTAAGTACTTGCAAGTTTAACGACTTGTTCATATATATATATATATATATATATATATATATATATATATATATCATGTCTAGTTGAAGACCTTGGTTTCATTATATATGGTTGGTTTATGAAGAATGCATTATCATGGATTTAAATAATCTATTTTCCTTGTAGCAAAAGGAGTTGGGTTCACGGGCCTTCAGCTTTTGGGCGTATGTATCCACTAGTTAGCTTTGGCCCCAGGCCGCAGAGGGCTCCAATTCAGACAGCTAAATACACTGGCAAAGCCTTCGAGCCAGTGAACATGCACCTGAAGCTTCAAATACAATATGTTTAAGAACGCGTCTTACATTATTGTGCTCCATAGCTATGTCAGTGGGCCACAATGGCCAGATATTTGTTGATCATGTTAGCAAAGGGTAAGGCAAAACCATGTTGGTCTTCGCCGCCTTGGCCCAGTGCGGAGATCGACTCGAGCTGACCGGGTCCACCGACTGATCTTGTTTCAGTTCATGACCAGGCGCACCGAGTCAGTGTTTGCTGGGCCATGGGTTCGTGCAGCAGAAGGGACAAGCAACGTATTTGGTAGTAAACCCCATCAGCCATGGTGAGATTCACCACCCTACACAGCCCTCCAGTACAAAAGTACTAGATGTATTTACTATAATAAGCCAAGGGCTGTCTGTTTGAAGTTAAATGTTTGTGGGCCTTGCTCTTGATTCCACAAGCCCAAGTGTTCATAAACTGAGGAGCCAATTCATGAAAAAGTTCATGGAAAAGGATGGGGATGGAGATTTAAGGAAGAAAAGTATTTTGCTTCGTTTATCTTGTCGTTGGTATCATAATCTTTAATGGGGAAGAAGATTTAAGGAAGGAAAGTATTTTGCTTCGTTTATCTTGTCGTTGGTCTCATAATCTTTAATGGAAGCCATCCAATTATGTGCCATGTTTTTTCGTTTCAATCCATTTTTACTCCCTTGAAGCCGAAGCCCGTCCTGGTGTCTAGGAATGTTTCAAGACGTGCATGGGAAATAGTGCGTCTGTCAACTCGATTGTCGCACATCTATCATT
Organism: Nymphaea colorata; assembly: GCF_008831285.2. Taxonomy (NCBI): domain Eukaryota; kingdom Viridiplantae; phylum Streptophyta; class Magnoliopsida; order Nymphaeales; family Nymphaeaceae; genus Nymphaea; species Nymphaea colorata. The sequence goes on along the minus strand of NC_045147.1, from coordinate 12,653,790 downwards.
TGCAGTTCATATAAATAGTGCGCCCATAATCAGACTTTCACCAGCTGCCAATCCAACCAACTATGGTACGCTTGGAAGCATTGTTTGTCAAGCTCTGGAGACATGTTGTCATGAACAAATTGGGTTGTTATGGAAAGTGTTGTATTCGTTATATAAAAGTTATACGATCCTAAAACAGCTGATATTGGATCATTCTGCTCTGTTTCGATCGATTTATTAAGGAACTAATATTTAAAAATTATGTTTCCTTTTACTGAGTGTAAGTTTTTACAGCCAATTAAACCGCTGAGTGTTGATGATGTGCGTATTTTTTAAAGGACTTTGATGCGAGAAGGGACCCGACACTGATAAACTTCCTTTTCAAATATTGTTTGTTCAGTGTAAGTTTTTATAATTAATGAACTATGAACCAGACGCATTGAGACGTACAATAGCTGATTACTTCCTAATTATGATCCATGAATGCATGTTTTTTTTTTGTTTGTGGATGAAAAGTAGTATGATAAAAAAAAGATGTACATGCACAATGAACGTGCAATATATATATATATATATATATATATATATATACATCGGGGCAGGGCAAGGCATTTACTTTTTGTTTAGAGAGTACGGTACAGACGAGGGTAAGGTGACAGGTATAATGTGTTCCTGGGATTCATCTGGATCAGGGTTGGGGAAAATGGGTGTACGGAGATCCAAAAATCCAGAACCAGTTTTGCAGAGCAGCGCGATGGGCGGAGGAGAAGCAGGTGGGGACCAGAACCTGTGTGGACCTCACCAGCATGGCAGCGGGCCCACACTCCCGCTTGTCTCCACCCTCAACCCCTTCCTCACTACCGGATCCTCCCTCTTCTTCTCTTCCTTCTTCTTCTTCTTCCTCGCATCACGCTCTCTCTCTCTCTCTCTCGGTTGCTTGGCCATGGCGGAGGTTCACGTGGCGCAACGCGGCATAGGCGGCGAATATGAGGATGAGGAACTCACGAACCCCCGGTCACCCTTCATTCTCCCGCACTCCGGCGACGACCCGCCGTCATCTTCCGGTGGTGGTGGGATACGGGTGCGGAGGGCGGAGTTGCCGATCTTGGCGGTGCTCGTGTCGGTGCTGAGGAAGTCGGTGGCGATCTGCAGTGTCGAGCAGGAGGAGGACGCTGCACTGGACATCAGCCGGCCGACGGACGTCCGGCACGTTGCCCACGTGACGTTTGATCGCTTCAATGGCTTCCTTGGCCTTCCCGTCGAGTTCGAGCCGGAACTCCCCTGGAGGGTACCCAGTGCCAGGTCCTTTGCATCCATTTTTTTCAACATTCCGCCGCGTTTATTTCTTGCGCGAAAGTCGTGAAAAGTTTCGTGATTCTGTTATCGACGGTTGTATTCTCCGTTTGCTTCATTTTCCGGAGGGAATTGCCCCAAAAACAAGGACGCGGCTTAGGAGAAAAAAGAAATTTTCAGTGACGGGGATGATGGCACCACTTAGTCCAGTGCATTCTTGTTTGTTTTTTCTGTTGCTGGTGGCGGCGGTTCCTTTTTAGAGAAGGGTTCCTAGGCCTCTCCCTGTTTCTCTCTCTGGGACGCATCACTTTGCAAATTTGTTCTTTTGCTATTCTAGTAGTTCAGGAATTAGGATTCTATTTCCCGTTAAATAACGGCACTCCCAGCTGCTACATCGGCACGCCTCATGGATTTCTTTCCATTTTGCTGCCACTCTCTATGTTCTTCAATGTTTTTTTGTTGAACTGTCCTCTGAAATGATTGCCTTCCAGAAATAGCAGTTTGGTCCATTCAAGCTCTCTGTCTCATTTGCTTTGTGGTTGTCCTCTTTAGCAGATAGCTCTCGTTCACTTATCGTGAAAGTTTAGATTAGTTGGGATGATGTGAAAAGGGTCATTGAGGAGTGAGGACTATTGTCATTGTATCCTTCCCTGGTCTTCGCTTCTGGAGATACGAAAACCGTATGATTCGTACTTCTTCAAGAACGGAGAGGAGCAGTTTCTTTTCCCGTGTCCCTGTCCTTTGCTTTTTTTATATTCTTCCAAAACTAAAAGTCCTAAATTCATTTATGAAATCTAAATCACGTTCCCGCTACTTTCATTTCAGGGCACAAAAATAAACTGTCAATCTGTCATAGATACTGTAACTGACTAAGAAGTACTATTTCAACAGGGTGGAATATAAAGTGATAATCTCTTAAAGTATCAACTTGACTGAATCACCATTCACTAGTTCTTTGGCTGTCTTAGTCTTCTTCATTTTCTGCTTTCTCTGCCTCCTCTTTAGGCACATTCATGCTTGTTAGAATCTGCAACTATTAAACTATGCAGAAAAATGAAGCAAATGCAAATTATCTTCGATCTTTATTTTCAACTATTTTTTAGTTCATCTCTTCCTGTTATTGACTTCTACGCGTCCATCTTTCAGTTATAATATTTTAGTAGCGGAGCATTGTTTCCCTATTCTCTTAAATTTATAAGTGCTTGCCTTTAGAACTAGCTAGATGTTGTAAATATGCTGCAGTTGCTCTGCTTCTGCTTATCAAACTTGTGAACAAATAGCTGGTGATGTGCCTACAGAAATTCTTTACTGTTGTTTTTATTCTTGCAGCGCCAGTGTATTTGGGGTTTCTGCAGAATCGATGCAATGTTCCTATGATGCTCGGGGGAACAGTGTGCCAACGATTCTGCTAATGATGCAAAGGCATTTATACTCACAGGGAGGCCTTCAGGTACCTTTTGGTTGTGCCTAGATTTTTGGTTTCTGTTCTGTCATCTTGTTCATTTTCTGACGCTTCTTTTCTTTTTCTTTTTCTTTTTTTCCTCCTTTTGTGGTTGAAGGCAGAAGGCATTTTTAGAATCAATGCTGAGAATGGTCAGGAAGAATATGTACGAGATCAGTTAAACAAGGGAATCGTACCATGTGGTGTTAATATTCATTGCCTAGCAGGTTTAATAAAGGTAGTCTTCTGTGATTGTCGACATCAACCTTCTCATTTTGCTACTTATGCATTAGCATTTCATTCATGTTTTGGGTTTATGCTACACATGATGCATTCTGAAGTCTGAGTGGTGTCCTCTTGGCTTTTGGTGCTTCCTCATACTGTTTGAGCAGACTCTCTTGGCGTACCCTATAAATAGAGTAACCGCTTAACAGAAGAAATTGCAGCGCCTTGACACATATTTCTTATTATATCTTATTATATGTTTAACGTTGGTCATTGTACAAGTACGTTTACAATTTCATTTCTTTTGTACTCCAGTCTCAGCTTGTGTAATTGATATTATTTGGTTCCTTGTACAGGCTTGGTTTAGAGAGCTCCCAAACGGTATATTAGACTCACTCACGCCAGAGCAGGTGATGCATTGCAATACCGAAGCTGAATGCACTCAGCTCGTCCAGCTGCTGCCAGCAACAGAGGCAGCACTTCTTGACTGGGCCATCAATCTAATGGCTGATGTTGTGCAGCATGAACATCAGAACAAGATGAATGCACGCAATATTGCTATGGTATTTGCACCAAACATGACTCAGGTATCAATCAAACCACAATGCCTTGCTAGTTTAGCTGCCCTCTTTGCATGGTACCATACCTGATGCAGTACAATTCTTCTGCAGATGGCCGATCCCTTGACTGCATTGATCCATGCGGTGCAAGTGATGAATTTCCTCAAGAGCCTTATCATGAAAACCCTTCGTGAAAGGGAAGAGAATGCTGCCAGAGCAAGAGAATTCTCTTTTTGCCCAGAATCCCCAAAAGACAGAGACCGTCACAATTCATCAAGGTTAATGGCAATAACCAATGAGGGAGCTGATGAAACACCAACAAAAAGTTGTTTTCGCAATACATCTGTTCTAGACATGTTTTTAAGAAACAGAGAAGACGGATTACTCAGTGATGCTGAGGAAAGTTTCCGGAGCCTTCCTGAGAAGTTTGCAGCTGATGATGAAGGTGAAGTATTCTCAGAAGGATCAGCAAGAAAATCTCAGGTGGCAGCCATAGAAAATGGATGCAGGGGTCGGTATATCAGTAAAGATGTTGAAGGCTTGTTAGATAGACTTAACCTCAGAAAGGGAGTCAGAAAAATTTGTACACGTCCTATGTTTCACTTGAATAGAGTTGGGAAGAAGAGCAATCCATTAGGAATTGTTGATTCGGCTGCAGTGGCTGGAGGGGAAGCTTGGGCATGACATAAATGTAGGAAGAATGTGGTTCTTCTGTTTGGTTGTGTGCATTCTGTTCATGTAATTTGCGGTCTGTAATGGGTTGGATTCACTAAGATCTAACATGCCAACGTGGGAAAAAAGTGAAAAATGAGCTTTGAAATTTCGTTGTTCCACAATCTCTTGTTATCATTATGGTCTTAAAAGAACTTTAGTTAAACGAGTAAACATCATGAGCTACCTGCTACACCATCTTTTAACATGCTTAAGAACAGAAAGACAAGAAAAAGAAAACTTTTTAGTTACTTGTCGTTGCATTCTGTGTTTTTCTAGAAGGACGTGCAAGATTCACGAGGCCATTGATTGGTCTCTAAAAAAGATTCGACGTCACTGTTTAGATAAGGCGGAGATGTAGTGCCGTTTTTGCACCATATCTTTTCGGCAGTTTGCTAGGAAATTGGGTGGGATAAATAGTTGATATTCTTCAACTGATTCTGCTATTGTGGCTAGCGTTCCTGCTCCCAATGTCTTGAATAATTCATGGTGGAGTGCAGCGACAACCTTCATGCTTCCTGAAGGAGATCTTGATTTGGACCACTCAATTTAGCTCCCTCAATCCTCAATGTCCTATGCACATTTTTCTCTGCAACGTGTTTGGACCACCAGCTTTCGAGGAAGAAACTGCACATAGGCCACCGCCATACTCCGAGAATATCTAAAACCGCTCTTTTCCCAATTTTACCAGGAACAAGAATGTGGATGAACTACATTTAACAGTTCAGTCAGACTTTTATATTTGACTAAAGAACTTTTCCACTTTGACACCCTCCCACCGTAACTTATGGAAGTAAAGTCTTTAATTAAACAAGTCCACTTCTTAAGGAAAAAAGAAACAACCTCTGGGTTACGTCAGTGTTTACCATATCCGTATATTAAAGGGTAACGTGATCATTTTTATACTATTTCTGGTCTTTAACTGAACTCTCTTTACTTTTGCAGTTTTACTTGCTCGAGATGAATCTTATAATGTATTAAAAATGACTTCACCGGTAATATAGTAAACCAGCTATTTTTAATCGCAGATTCAGAATTGATTTAGTTTCACTTGACGATCTCCACCGTGCAAACTAACAACCCACCTCCCCACTCAAGAAAGGAACCTGAAACTCCTCTTACGTACACTATAACATCTGATAAAGCTTCCTATTTTTTAGGCTTTTGACAAAACCTCATCCAAGCTATAGTCCACAAGTTGGCAACGAAAGCAGCACGATTTTCCGAGGCAATGGTTAACCACTTTCATAGAATTATCATCTCAGTTCTGTTTTCTCAACTTCCATTAGTCAAGCTTGGAGAGAATCACAATATTCAAGCAGGCGAACTCTTGCCCACGATTCTGCGGCCTAACTTTTGCCTGTCACTCAACCATGTGAAGCCTTTCTTCTTCTTTTTTTTTTTTTTTTACACCTAATTAACTTTTTGGTATAAAAAGTCTTCACGCAGGACTTTCACCTGATTGTGGCAGTAAAATAAAACACTGAGCAAGCCATCGGGCACAAAGTCCTTCCAGTTGGAGTTTCACCTAATTATAGCAGTAAATAATAACTTGGTATTAAAACAGTGGGCAAGAAAACCTTTCTTATTGGACTCCCACCTCTCGTATTTTAGTAACTGAGTAAAACAGTGGGAAAAAGGACGTAGCAGTTATAGACCACTGAGTAATACAGCAGATATGAAGACCCAAAAGCGATTGGTCTTCTGGTAAACAAGTTACCATAATTCGAGCATGATGGGTTTTTTCCCCCTTTAGTTGTCAAGAAAGAGTGGGTAAACGTGATAGGAAAAGTGATCAGATAGGACACATTGTCCTGCCTCTTTGGCATCAGAGATACCTGCAGATCCAGAGCTCCTAACATGTCTTGCCTCTAAATTAACTCTTTATGATTAGTCTGTTTACCTGACTTCTTTCTGTTACTACTCTTTTATGGAACAATAAATACGTCTGTTTTGTTTTAGCTATTCCAAAAATGCAACTGAACCCTCTTTGAGTAATACTCCATACAAGGATTGATTGGTGAAGGTCACCAACTAAAGGGATCAAAAGTTTGAAACCTGCAGCATCCATTACAGGCAGGCGTTGAAGCCTGGGTACGTCTCCTGGGTAGGGAATCATATATGGATCATACATGGTGGTTTTCCTTAGCTATCCCAAGACAAATTTATCAGTAAACATCTTTCAACTTGTCCAGTTTTCTCAGTTTCACACACACACACACATATACATGAGTAGCTTTTTAGGTTTCTTTCTTTCTTCCTGATCCAATAATGTTCTCGAGTTTATTATCTGGTCTTAGTATTTCAAAGATTAGGCAATAAAGAGTATTGTGTCTTTGTCTGGTAGCTCGTGCTTGCGCCTGATCTAGATTGCTTTCTGATGCTCATGCCCCTATGATGTGTTCAGCCTGTTCTTTCCTTTTGAATATATGTCTGCTTCAGTCTGTTCGTTTCTTTCCAGTCTTACTTCAACTAAGCTTTTCTCAAAATCCTTCGTACAAATGAAGCGTAATTGATGGAAATTAAAAACTTTATATATATATATATAAAAGATGCACATAATAGTTTCGAAATTACATTGGCAACCCCGAAGGGTTTTCAGCTTAAACTAAATTAAATTAACATTTCAAATTATTTTTTTGGACATTTTTGTCTGAACGCGAATAGTAACTTCAGTAGTGTATGTAAAAAACTTTAAAGTGGTTTTTGAATGCTATCACCTTTGCCAAAAGCATATATGCCTTTTAATTTTTTTCAGAAGCTGGAGCAAATGAGAAGCTGCATTTCCCATTTTACTGTTCTTAAAATTAAAAAATGGGCATAGCTGGTACTGCATGTGGCTTGAAAAATAAACAAGATATTTTAAAAATCTCATTAGGAAAAATCTTGACAAGAGCAAATCCCATGAAATTTCTATATGAATTTTCAGAAAATATGTTGTTAGATATACATTTGAAAATATAAAATGCAACAATATGACAAAGAAGGACAAATCTTCAAAAATTATATTTGACTCACAAATGTTATTGATGTCAAGCACTATAAGTTCCGATACGTCGATCTGATTGAAAGCTTGAGTTTTTTTTCCATTCCAGGCGGTAATTATCAAATTTCAGAGAGGGCAGCTGCTTGCTTTGACTGACAGTCCCCCCCAGAGGTTGCCTACAAGGTTGCAGGTGACTGACCGCAGAATTGAATATGCAATTACAGCTTAATATGCTCTGGGTGCATGCATTAAATGTGAAGAAAAGAGAGAAAAAAAGCCGCAGGCGCAGAGCAGATGGTAAGAATTATGAAAAGGAATCTTGTAAGATTGGAGGTTGCAGTAAATTGAGTGGCTTTCATAAATTATTATGTGGCACAGCGAATTGGTAAGCTTTAAAACATGAGAAATATTGTCAATTGGCAAGCTTTAAAACATGAGGCCACATTCATGTCCTTAGTTGCCTCAAAAAAATATTCATGTGGATGTGAGTCTTGGTTGACAGTAAGTGTACATTGATCTCATGCATACAAGATGGTTCCATACATGTATATATACATATTTAAGAAAAATGCCCAATATAATTTTATGTATCCAGTTAATAAAATCCAAAAGGGAGAGTGTCATATGCTGATTTGATAGGTTATTTCCTTCTATTTGCCAGGTTCTATTTGAAGTTCCTCGATCAAGGTGAGTTAGTTATGAAGATTTCCTTCAGGAGATGATTTCAGCACCATGAAAAAGGCTTCTGATTCCTGTTCATGGCCTGGTTACCTTCATGTCCTTGCGGTTCTCTGAAACCATCGATCGATATTGGGAAATGATGCAGAGAGGCAACAGGACAGGCCACATATCAAGATGAAGAACACTTCATGCAGCGATTGCACGCCAGAGACGATGGATCCACAAACATTAAAAGGATTAGTGTTTATGGGTCCGACCAATTTGCGAAGAATTGCAGGAAATAGGCCAAAAGAAATTGACACTCGAGTTAATCTGGAAATGGTCCCAGTAGTTCAATCACGGACGTAACATGTACTACAGATCCCGAGACGTAATTGGACAACGGAGACTTGCATGAATGAAAGTTCCGATGCGCCAGACGGTGTTCTCGTGAGACCTGTGGATAAAATAAAATGGCAACTTTTACTCTTTTAGTAGAGGGGTGTGCACGGAGCCTAAGCATCGGTCCAGTCTCAAGAGTCGAGCTGAGGTCGGCCTAACACTTAAAACTTGAGTTCGAGCTTTAATCGATTAAATTTAAAAAAATATATTTTTAATATAAAATAATATATAAATATAATTAATTGTAATAAAAATGTTATAATTATATATAAAAATCAATAAAATATGTATTAAAAAAATCTTATCGAACCTAACCGATCTTAATCAAACGTACTCGTGTTGGCCTGATAACTGATCGGGCCAGCCCGGTGCCTTTTTTTTCGAGCTTGAGTCGAACAAGAACGCTGGACCGCGCTTGGGTCGTGAAACCGATGAGACTATGACAAAAACGTGCTCAGGTTTTGATAAAATAGTAAACACACATTGAGGTTTTTATTCTTCAAAATATGATACAAGTTCGTATACACAAAAACAATCTAGAAAATCTTTGTACACATAAAAGTATTTATTGGGCTTCTGCGACCTAGACCGACTTGGCCCAGTGAGTGCCGTCATTGAATCAATGCATCAATTCAATTCAAGTCGGTGAATTTCACTGCCTTTGATCATAATCAGTGGCGGAGCCAAAGCAGTCCAACCTTTGGATCTGGGTAGGGCCAAACTAAATTTAAATCTAAAAAATACATAGAGTGATTAAAAAATAATTTTTTTTGGCCATGACCTAAGCGCCCCCCCCCCCTCCGCCCCTGATCATAATGAATTGATTGCTTCGAAGGGGTCAGGGTCATGGAAAGTACAGCCCACCATAACCTATCATCCATGTCGTTCCGTTCGACTTAGGATAGATCATTACAACCACCAAATGAAAAAGGCAAAAAACTTCGACTTAGGATAGATCATTACAACCACCAAATGAAAAAGGCAAAAAACTTAACGAGTTTAATAGTTAACATATTTATCTCTCTTTATTAAATGTGCTTTTAAACAAAGTGAAAGATTTAATTGTTATAAATTTAACAACGGCAGACACTCTATTGTCCTTTCCTTTCATGACTTTTCTACTACTGTTATTTTTTGTTGGATGCTAATATTGTTAACCTATATATATATATATATATATATATATATATATATATATATATATATATATATATATATATATATATATATATATATATATATATTAATGGTCATTTTGGCTATCAAGAGTCATTGAACCTATTCATGAGAGTCATTTGATTCATTGTGATAAACGGTTAAGAGTAAAACAAAACAAACAAGGTGCAAATAAAAATGTCTTACTTTTTTCTCATTGCTCGATGCACTATAGTGTGTGGCCATGACTGGATAGAGCTCCATATGGCCGTCTTGAGCTATGTCGAACTATATATATATATATATATATTGAAATCCTTCAGCCATCTTGAGCTATGTCCAATGACAGCCACTGGAAGTATTTGTCATTAAATACACCATCTGATGCAATTCAATATATTGTGAGAAGTATAAGGATTTTTCCATCCAAATCCATAATGAAAAAATTCTGCAAAAATCTTATATAAATAAGTCATATATATATATATACATGTGTGTATATGAGAACTGAATCTTATGGTCAACTGTCATCTTATACGTGTAGTTTGTATCAGGCTTAATATGTCAGAGGGTGAAGGCATATATATGTGTGTGTATGAGAACTGAATCTTATGGTCAACTGTCCTCTCATACGTGTGCTTTGTATCAGGCTTAATATGTCAGAGGGCGGAGGCATATATATATATATATATATATATATATATATATATATATATATATATATATATATATATATATATATATATATATATATATATATATTCACTCGTTCATCTGAAGCATATAGGTGGTCAAAAGAGAAACAAAGAGAAAAAGAATATTAAATAAGAAAAATGTTCATTATATATTTGTCAATGTTTTTCTCTTACTCATCCATCATTATATCACCACTATGATTAGATTAGGTGGTTGATTATATATATATATATGTAAAGTCTTTTTGGACATGTGTCCTCTCATACATGGAAGCCCATGTGCATTGGGCTTCGTATGCGGGAGGTTGGAGAAATTTATATCACAAGAAAGATGATGCAATATAACAGACATACAGTATTCTATTGGGTTGTGTGTGTGAAGGGCCGAGTAAACCGATCCTCAATGTTTTCAGTTTGTATCTGTATATAATAAAACACGAATGGGAGCGAGAAAGAGGGCATGTTATCTTCAGGGACCGCTTTGCCGCCTGTTAGTAAATTAAAATCTGATAGCGAGATTGCACCTGCTTCTATACAACTAACCCAAAAGAGAATCTTAATCAAATGGCCCATGTCAGCGAAGCCACCTCTCTCTCTCTCTCTCTCTCTCTCTCTCTCTCTCTCTCTCTCTCTACAAGGTAAATACAAGACCACTTAGGTAACAGATAAAAACTAGACCCACTAAATTAATTATTAAAACATTTTTTTGGCAAACTAACTTTATAGATATGATCATAAGAATAATTTGGTAAGAAACATATATTAAGTTAGTCATTTTTTTACTTTAGTAATGTTTTTTTATAATTTGAAAATATACGATTGTTATAAGTACAAAATTTTGATAGTAAAAAGATTAATTTTTTTGCAAAAATAGTTTGGCTTGTGACATGATTCATATTAAATTAGAGTTTATAAATACTTTAAAGGTTTATATATTATATATGTATATATATATAATGAGAGAGAGAGAGAGAGAGAGAGTTCAAAGATGCCAATGTACAAAGATATCACCAGCTCCCAACAAGTGTTGATGGGGAGGACAACAAACTTTAAAAGAAAAGTTAAGTTGAACCAATAGAAGACAACAAACAAAATCATCAAATCATGAGGGTGGTTAGCTCTTATGATGAGATAAAACCCATGAATGCAAGGGTTGAATGATTGTTGTTGCATTCTTAAAAAAAAACATTTGAGATACAGAGAATTGCATTCCTAAAAAGAATATCCTTTTAGGGAGAGAGGGAGAGAGAGAGAGTCTATAAAATGAGAATGTACTCTAGATACAAAAATTAGGGACAAGAAGTTACAATAAGAAAGAAGAAAGAGAGAGACTGATACAAAAATTAAGGACAAGAGAGAGAGAAGAGAGGGAGAGGTTATCTAGTCGCTCCATGTGAGGGCACGTTATCCTCTCCAAAATCAGGGGCCGCTTCATCGTCTGCTATTAAATTAGTCTGATAGCGAGTTTGCACCCGCTTCTATACAACTAACCCGAAAGAGACTCCTAATTAAACACCCCTCCGCAGCGAAGCCATCTCTCTCTCTCTCTCTCTCTCTCTCTGTTATTGAGTTCCCAATTTGTCGGCTCTGTCTCTCTCTATCTCTGTAGCTGCACAAGGATGATGAAGGAAGAGAAGCAGAGAAGATACCCACCTTTGGCTAGCCGATTGTTCAGACCAGTAGCTTATGTACTCCTCCTCTTCCTCTCTTATGCCTTTGGCTTCTACTCCGGCATCTTTGTTAAGCCACCTATCAACAACTCCAACACGGATGTCAAGAATTTGACGGCAGAAAGACTTTCCTACTCTAATTCTTTCTTCAATTCCGATCATTTCCGGTTTGGAAGCGGATGCGCCAACCCCATCCCATCAGAGTTGATTAAGCAAACTGTCCTAGCTCACATCTTCAATGGCACTTCGCCCTTCATCGGCTTCCCTCCTCCCCACCTGCAACCGCTGTTGCAGAAAAGGCGCATCAAAGGATGGGGCTCAAATGGGGATGTCTTTGAGAATCTCATCCGCAGAGTCAAGCCAAGAACCATAATTGAAATTGGCACTTTCCTTGGGGCATCCGCCATACACATGGGGCAAGTTACACGGAAGCTTGGTTTGAGTGCACAGATCTTCTGCGTTGATGATTTCAGAGGATGGCCCGAGTTCAACAGGAAACTCAGACGTATGAGTTACGTCAATGGCGACGTGTTGCTGCTCCAACAATTCATGCAGAATGTGAATTACATGAACATGACGGAGATGATAACACCCATACCGTTCTCTAGCAGCTCAGCGCTGGTGAAGCTCTGCGAATGGGGCGTTGTTGCGGATTTGATTGAAATCGATGCAGGCCATGATTTTCATTCGGCTTGGAGCGACATCAACTTGGCATACAAGGTTCTAAGGCCAGGGGGAGTCATCTTCGGCCATGATTATTTCACCATGGCTGATGACAGAGGCGTCAGAAGGGCTGTAAATTTGTTTGCAAAGGCGAAAGGTCTGCGAGTGGAGGTCGACGGCCAACATTGGGTTATTGACTCCACGTAGTTACAGTTCTCTGCTTGTTTGTATACAAGTTCATACTGCACAAAGAAACATAGAAAATACATGACAATATGCCATCATTTGTTGGTGCTTTTCATTTTTGTCGCGGTCGATCCAATTGTTACTGTAATTCTTGAGTAACAGTTTCAAATTCATTCAAGTAATAGTGTCATCAGTTGCAGTTCTTGATGCGAAGCAGGAAGTCCGCGTTAGGTGCTGTAAAGATCCCACTATGCATTCTCAATTGTCCATAGGCTTGCCTGGAACAGGATTGTAGTTAGAGTACTTGGAAGAAGCAGGGGAGACATGGCTGGAACTTCCTTTAAAATCTTTTATTTCCAAGAATTTCCATCTGACAACCGAAGGTTCTAAAGGGGAAGTATGGAAGGTGTTAAGGTGAAAACTATAGATCAAGTTTCCGCACTACCACTCTGTTTGCTGAGATTTATAATGGTGAGGGATTCTCCTCCAGTTGGTCTGGCTCTTAGAGATGGGGCCAGTAAAAACATCTGGGGAAGTAGGCCAGCCACACAGTACAGATCGGAGCTAGTAGGGAACGGTATAAAGTTGTTGAGAAGTTGGTCATTCTTGCCATTTGACATGATTAAACCTGTGCTAGCTTCCATTGAAGCCGATTGATTCAGCTATAATCTGGTAGAGTCTAGATCCTTCCTAAACTCCAAACTATCCGTAAGATTTCCAATAAAAATTAGCCTGTTTCTGGCTACCTGTACCTGTTTTGGCTGCCCATGATGATCTGTTTATTTTCATTAAATGGATGGTGAGACTTCATTGGACACGGAAGCTTGCTAGAACCCAAAATACACTATCATCCCTTCCTTCAGAAAAGAGAGAGAGAAAGAGACAGAGAGAGATCTTCAATTAAACATTAAGAAATGCCAATGGATAACAGAACAAGCAAGATACAGCCATAGTTCTGTCAACAAGAAGAAGAGCCACATAAACTATAAAGGAGACTCAATTAGGGGCCCCAAAAACTTAGGCTCAAAACAAGGCAGCCAAGTGGGCCAGCTTATCTAACTCCCCACTTGGCACCCGAAATTTTGTGGGTATCCATCCGAATATACTCAATAGTTGTCTCCATTAGAAGCTGAAACCTTCAAGTGAAATGGGATAAGCATTGAACGGCCTAGAAAACCAGCGAGGAAGAGAGAGGTCCCCTACTTTCGAGGACTGCATATCAAAGAAGAACATGGTCACATGCATTACTGATCTTACACACACACACTCGTGTTAGCTAAAAGCCATCCGCATAACATGCCAATGAAAAAATTTCTGCTAAAGAAGATTTTTCGGTTCTTTTTGTGTGGCCCATGTTTTCACGCATATCCAATCAAATTTCTTGAGGTTCTGCGTAGATGCCGGCATTTCTAGCTATCCAGAGTTACTCAGCTCATCCGTATGATAAAAAACAACAAAAAGAGGTTATGGATATTTTCATCTTCACATTTTTTTTCTCAATATTCTTCTCTCAACAATTTATCTCAATGGGTAAAATGGCATTGTAATTTAAACTCGGTGCCTCTACATAGCCAGAGTTGCAATCCATATATATATATATATTGCAAAGTAGTAGAAGCATCAGATATGGAATCTTTACAGTAAAAAACTTGCAGTATCTTCTTCCAAACTGCTCCATTAAAAACTATACGGGATTAACGGCAAGTACGAGTCGATGACAGCCTATTCCAACCAGGTGTACGCCGTCGTGCAAACTTGGATTCCGCTCAGGGATTCAGACGGACTGGATCTGGAGATTTAGCAAGTTTGGCATTTTTGAGTTCGTCCTGTCCGTGTTTTTAGCTGCCTGAAATCCGCTCCTCTTGGATCTATCATCCATCTTTCCATGTGAAGGATTCTAGAATTTATTTCTGTATCTTTATCTGGTCCTTATTTTACGTATTTTCTGTTTCGGAGATATTAAATTAATGGCTTAGTTTATGTATATAACCTCTCACATGGACAATGACATGGGGAGGCGATTTCATTCAAAGATTTCACATGCACAGTTTCTCCGGGGAACTAAAATGTCAGGATAATATTGTTTTTTATCGTTCGGTCGTCTTTATTTACATATCTATAATTGATAGCTGGTAAATCAATAACTATCTCATGGGCGTCGACCAACATGATTTGCCAAAATTAAATAGATAAGAGAAAATGAATAAAACTGTTAATAACGTTCACATTATTTATTAACAATTAAAATAAGTATATTAAAAAAATATGCTACATAACATTAGGATAAATCCATTACTTTGTTGGTTTGATAATGAATAAAATTAACCTGTGCTGATAAGCAAGCATGATTTGTTAATTTTCTTGGGTTAGAAACAAACATGCGTTTTCGAGCCATTTAAGCATGAACAACTCAGGTTATCGATTGTTGTTCTTATTTCGATTGGCAAGATTGTGTTTGGTAGATCCATATATGAGATACCCCAAAGAGGCCGAAGCCGAAGAGGTAAACTTGCCTTTGGCATATGCATATATGACTCTATATATACCTCTTCAAGTTGAAGGTCTTAAGTTCAAGTCTCATCCCTTAGCCAAGCTAATTGAGTTTTTTTTTCAAATATTAGCTACAAGCTCTAAACAATCTGAGGTGATCCCAAAAGCTGGACTGATTTTTATATCTAAAGTAACTTCCAACTTACATGTGGTTTTGTCCATGACTCTCATTTAACTAGCTGTTGCTGTAGGGATGTCAATGGGTCCAATTTGAATTGAGCGCACCTTTTACCATATTCACACTTTGTCTGATATTTATATAATTGGATTCAAATTTAGATTTGAATTCTATTGAAGAAAACTCCATACCATATTTGAATCCAATTTCTAAATTCACCACAGCATCTGAATCCCACTTTTAAATACATAAACACAACAGAATCACATTATTATGTAATAAAAACCAATTTTTAAAAATATATGGATATTGAATATATGGTCGACATTTCTTTACAAATAAAACCAAAATTCAATCTGAATCCACCTCCAATCGGATACTTATTTAAAACCAAAGCTGAACTTAATTGAATAACATTTCTTAAATTAGAATCCAATTTGACTTCCTAGTGAATTGTTAATTTTTTTTTTTTCATATCCAACTCCTTTTTCATGAAGCAATTCGGTTAGATATGAGATCCAAAACTGACCCACTGACATCCCAGCTAGCATATGTGCTTGTAAGACTGCTCTGGTTTGCATTATGTTGGATTCCGTGGCGGAGGCTCTGGTGTATGCAATTGCCCACACGAGCGACAAAAAATTGTTTTATTTCAAATAGGCACCGTCTTACTTGGGGTGCCCCTTAAAAATTTCAACGTTAGATCATTACTAGTCAAAAAATTTCTGGCTCCCACACTGATTGGATTCCGGACGTAACTTATAAGCATATAAAAAGTTCCAACCAAAACACCAATTGCCATCTAAATATCCATTGAAGAGCATATTCCAATTGAATCAGTGACAAGCCAATTCATTCTTATGGCAGGTTCAATAATGCCTTGTACCAACGACTGATTCACTGCATCAGCGGCTCGACCGATCCGTGAACACTGAAAATTATTGTTATCTACTTCACCGACTTAGAGATTGGATCCATCTCAACCAATTTCAAGGGGATCGTACGCGCCCGCCGACGGTGGAGTCAGGGGAGGGGGCAGTAGTTTATTACTGCTAACAATGGCGAGAATTGATCATGGATCGAATTGGAGTGAAAAAAGTGATCTGGGAGGTTGTGCCATGCGTTTCTCATGAGCTAAAGTTGATCAAACTTGTCTTGTTCCATTCTTAGAAGGAGCGAATAAATTGCATCCAAGGATGTTGAAGCCTTCTACAAAAGCATGGGGAAGACATGAGAGAGACAAATCTTGCAGTTTTGGTCTCTGGTTCCATCAACGTCCCTTCATTGGAGACCAGACGTCAGATGGTGTGGGCCTCGTAGTGCTGGTGTCGTCGATCCCTGTGGGCAAGCTCGAGGTGCAGTTGATGTTGAAGGTGCGGAGACTATTTACAATGGATGTACCAAGTCTTTTTATATATATATATATATATATTGATGAGGTGGGTTTTACATGTTCCTACATGTTCCTTGGGCCGTTTGGCTAACCGAATTGTAACATACTGTTCCATGAATCTTTGATGCCAATTAAGGAGCTCCCACAGATAATTTTTTGAGTAATTTTGTTGTGCTAAATGACTGAATCATTACTTTAATGTCATTCTTCAAATCACATCCTTTACATGGCTGTTTGGAAATAGTAACACTCTATTACTGTACCTTGAATCCGGTTTACAAAATAGAGTAGATTCATGAAACAATAGAGTAGATTCATGGAGCGCTATAACAAATATTCTATAAATCTATCTCATTTTCTGGAGTAGATTAGATTAGTGGGACAGTAACAGTCAGTTGCTGCTATTAAAGTCTAAAGAGGCCCTAAATGGATCACTTGGCAATCTCGCCCTCCATTTGCATATCAAAACCACATCCAACATTAATAATGGTAGCGAAACTTGCAACTACTTGAAAAGCACCGCATTAATGCCTTTGAAAGTAATTGATGGCTCAATTGGAGGAGGAGTAGGCAGCTGCATTGTCATAAATATCGTTCGGATAAGTATATCAGAGAGATTTTTATCGGGAATTTTTGTATTCTTACCTGTTACAAAGAGTCACAAAATCATCATGTATTTGTATTTACCCAAGCATAATTAAGTTCATGATTTTGAAGCTTTATATGCGAAACATTGGTGTGGTGATATATAGTTAAATCAGCGTAGCCAAGTCTCCTCAAAAGTGAATTGAAGGTAAACATGTGATCACCGAACTTTACTTACGAGGACGACATGCACCATCGAAAAGCCAAGAATTAATAGAAGAATGGCAGGCTTTAAAATTAGTTCAGAACCTTCAAAACTTCACACCCTTCACAGTTCTGTCTTACTACTTCGCTGCTGCGTGGTTCTGGTTGTGCAGATGTGGTAAAGTTCCATGTAAAAAAAAAAAAGTCATTATCGAATGGGCAGTAGAGATCTTATACACTATATCAAAATATGATTTCATGGATCATGGCGTACGCTTGCCTCAACCAACTGCTTTATGCTAAGGGCCAGGATTGCATTCGAACAGTCAAGTTCATGATTTGAATAAAGATTTGGAAAAATAGCAAAAATTAGAACAAGTCTGGTCTGCATGGGTCAACACTAATTGCAAATATTTGTGGCTAAGAATTAAGAAAGCCTTGCGAAATTATTTGTTCTCCCATCTGTCATTAACTTATCAATGTCAAACAATTAATGACCTGTCACTGATTGGACCTGTTCAGCGTTGATAAGGTCCTAGAGACTATTAAAAGACTACAGATCAGGCGTTGACATTTTGTTCAAGTAATTTTATTAGAATTAATCGTCTTAAGAAGAAGAACTATGTGAGCAAACAGCCAATTCTGCCTATTGAAACAAATTGTGGTTGAAAAAATGCATCTTAAAAGTGTAAAAAGGAGCACCAACGAGACTAGATATGAGCACAACTTGAACCAAAATTTGAGCAATGAAGCAGAGATACATAATATAAGTTTAACTCATACTATGTTTTTGGAATTTCAGATGATTTGTTGCATCTTTTATGTGGGAAAGGTTAACAACACGCTGTTCAAAAAAGAGGCCCAAAAGCCCTTTCATTCCCTTTGACTCCAGGTTCCTATGCTGCATCAACATTAGCAATGGCAGTATGCACACTTCAACTTATATGTCGTGTCTTACCACTTAACACAGCGATGGCAGCAGTATACTTTTTAACTTAGGTGCAGCTGCAACCACTTAGAGAAACAGAGGCATAGCGCCTCGCCCACAAAATGGAATTATGAACTTACCTTTTCATAAGTCCCTATCCCAACCAGTTGTTCTATGCCCCTTAGGGCATGATTTGTTGCATGTTGATTTTGATCTCTTTCAAGGAATTTAGTAAGCTTTCCCAACGATCTAAGGGTTTAAACTCATTGGATTCAAGGTGAGGATTCTGCGATCTTTTATTTGAGTTGGACTCAACTTGAACTCAATTCTCGTTCATTTATGCTAATCTAAATCCGATCTGATTGGTAATTACTCTCTTTTGACAATGAAGTAACTTTGAGATTAGGTGATTCAGCAACTCCAGTGCTCATCTCCACACACAATTTCAAATGAGAAGAACGTGCGAGCCCTGTCTTCTCTTTGAAGAAACGATGCCGTCCTTCCCTCCTCCACCTACCTCTCCCCAACCTTTTCCTAACACAACTACCCCAACCTCAGAGAAGGGCCAGCTCCTCGGGGGCATCCTTTCTATGTTATATGCCAACAACATGGGAAGACATGGAGGTCATTTTAATAATTTTATAAAGTGAAAAGTTTTTAGATTCTACTTTCGCCCTTGCAAGTGAAGGAGTCTTTCATTGAACAAGTAGGGCCATTCTCATAATTAAAAATTTATTTTTAGTTTTAAGAGGTAGAGTTGATTTACTAACAGATCTCAATCTATCATCTATCAGTTTAGATTTCAGCATAAGAACCATGACAATCAATTACTTAACAACCTTCTTTGTAAGTCTATTATAGTTGCTCAATCTCATGATATACCACACAAATCTAGAACATGGGAAAAAAAGGAGAAAAACAAATGAAAGTTTGAAAACGGGATCGAGCAAGCCGTCTCCATGTGCATGCAAAGTTCTGACGGAGCATTACTATCACAGAAACATGCATATGTACGAAGTGATAGTTGAAGAAGTGTTTAAGAAACCCTTGTCGGTATTACCCACAAGAACCTGTCGTGTTGAACACGCGCCATCTTTGTTAGACACAAGACCATGAATTGCCGTTAGGAAGAAGAAAAGACCCTTCGCTAGAGGACCCTTGAGCCCTTCAAAAGCTCAACACTATTATTCATCCTACTAAGCTTTCATGGCTCGTTCTTTTCAGAAAGTGATGCTTTGCTGCACGAATATTGGCCTCAAAACCAGTAAGCATCGATTCCATTCGCTTCCAGTAGGACTCCAATGACCTTCCATATTATTGGGGCATGATTAGTTCAGATATTACCTGATACAGAATTTGATTAGACAGTACCGAGTAACCGAATTATTTGGCAATTCATAGTTATTTTGTGAACTTCTTGTAATGACGTCCCTGCTTCCCAAAATCAAAGGGACTGCAAAATTCGAATAAGTTTTGTAGCTGGTCTCAACTTGCAACACTTGTTTAATTAGCATGAACTGAAGACAGCTATATTGTTCTTGTGCCAGTGGAATTTTGGCCATTTCAAGCACTAAGTACCTTTCGTCGTGTTTTCACCCTCACACACACTGCACATGCTTAGGGCATAACACATTCTGATACCGTGGATGTAAGTAAGCACTAGGGCTCCAAAAGATGAAAATACTCCTTATGCAAAAAACCAAAAAGAAAGGAAAAAAAAAAAATCTTCCTTGATGACAAAAATAGAAGGATGAAAAGTTATGTTTTGACAAAGACAAAATACCCTCAAACAAAAACAAAAAAAAAGTCTTACGAAAGACAAAACATCAAATACTTTTGGTGAGCCGCAGAGACTTACTGCTCCGCTGAAAGCTCAACCTCTCGTCCTTCGACGGCACAAGACTTGCTTTTAGTGCCTTAGTGTGTCGTCCCTTGCTGTGCTTTTGCATATCGATGGCTGTCATTTTGTAGCACAAAAAGTTGAATTCCCGGTCATGCCACCAGCACTGCCGTAAGAGTTGTGCCCAATACTAAAACATCCCTACAAGCACTCCAACTACATGATATTGATAGGTTTGAATTTGCCAATGGCTAGCACACACACTCTAATCTGTTAAGATTTTGGTCTGAACGTATAAAATCAGAACCTTCTGTGGCCCTTAGGTTTTTCATGCAGCTAGTGAAAAAAGGAATATTGTTAATGAACGGAAATGAAGTTGCTGAAAGATTACCCCAAACAGGTGCTGGCGGACATATAGAGCCCGCACATTTTGAGTGTCAATTCATGGCTTTCACATCTCCGGCGAGATTGCCGCAAGATAGGCCTCGACATTGCTGGATTGCAACCGAAAATACCAGAAAACATAAACTAAAGTGCGCAAAAATAAATGCCCCGAACGTGAGGCCCACAGTAAGTAAGTTTTCTTCCCCACCGGAACTCCCAAGAAACCGGCGAGTCATTAATTAATAAGTTGAGTGCTGCAAGAAACTGTCTGTTTTCCTGTACTTGTGATTTCTTTCGCACAAAACATAGATCTTTACATTTTCCTACGGAATGTTGGGATAAATATTTAATATATTAGGATCGTGGTAGTAAGTTACTTGACGCACTAAGTCTTTGCTCAAGAAATTAAGCGAATTGAGAATATACTGAACAAAGGGAAACATATTGAAGGTTTCCTAATCGACGATGGGAAATCGCATGGCAAACACATTATACCGAACATTGTTGGACTAACCAGCCTGTAAATGGGTCCCCGAAACGCGAGCCACCCGGGCAAGGTTGGTCCGATGCAGCTCGTAGCTGGAGGCGGTAGAGTCACATGTTCTCCGCCAATAGCCGATGGAATAATAAAGGGCAACATCAATAAAAGCCAGCTAACTTCTTGACTTTATAGATGAGCCCAGCTCTTCCTTGCACCGGCATGCCATGTTGCTGAGGCATTAAGTAAAGCAAACCACTGTCCCACGCGCTAGTTGGATTCACACCTTCACCCATTCAATTCTACCCGTCGACCACATTAGAAGAGAAGAAAGATTTGAAATTATTGTTCACCACAGCAGGAAGATTGATATGATTTCAAGAACTGAACTGTTTATCGTTTGGATGTCAATGGAAATCACACAATCGAGACCTTTTCTTGCAGTTTGCTCATAATGGTGGGATATTATATGCTTGTCAACATTGAGAAAATTATGAAGAAGATAAAGTAGGTAGGCCAAACGTGTGGCAGAAGAACCAGTGAAAAGTTTGAGCTCTACGGCTGATTACCGACTTTGCCGGACACCTCCTGGAAAGTAGGCGGAACGAATAACGGGAAGCACGCTTCCTCCATGTCCCACCAATCTTTTGCCGTTGTAATTTATCACCTCCGGAATATGCTCCAATGGCGGATTACTTTACTTGCATGCAGTAACTGGCAAATCTACACGCAGTAACTTACACAGTAAAACGAAATGCTTGTTTCTGTTTTGATCTTTGGCAGTAACTTGTTCACAAGTGAGGATGCAAATCGCGTATATCAAATCGCATCTTGGTAGCACAAATCTTTTCTCTTCTTTGCGTTGCAAAGAGAAGAAGAAGTCTTGGGACCAAAACGTGTTAGAGCGGGAGAGGGGAGGAGGCAAGATGAAAACAAAGCAATAATGGCAAGGCTGGCCCTCTACGGCCACCGCTGTTCTCATCTGCACCTCTCATGACCCCATCAACATATATACCAACGGTTCTCTCTTCTTTCCCCCTTCCACCGCCATGATTAGCTCCACCATCATTTCTCCAATTTTTTCTTGTGTTTTCGACAGCTTCGTACCATCTCACACCCGGCACATGAGAAAATCGATCGACAAAGACTCCACGAAGAAGGGAAAAAAAGGGGGGGGGGGGGGAAAGTAGACCCATCAGAGAGATGAACAAGAAGAAGAGAGACCATCACATTCTTGCTCCTTTAATCTATTAACTGCCAGTTAAATCGTAGTTTACACACCTAGATACATCATCGATGAACAAAGAAAGAGTAGAAACAAGAATAGTTAAAAGAAAAGAATCTTCTAATTCACATCTATTTTCTTTTTTCTTTACAGGAACTAATTCACATCAATCTCTCCCTCTCTTTCCCACTCTTAACATCAGATCTCACAAACGCTAGCTAAAGCTGTTCTTTCTCATAGCTTAATTACAACGACGGAGGACGCATATGAACACGTACAATCAGAAAGAAATTATCGTCACCATCAAAAGACACGACCAATCGAATCAATGATCAGGCCCTGAAACAACCAACATGGTGGGAGCTGTGCTGCTTCTCCTTGTCGATGAGCCCCTGGACGTACTGGAACTGGGCGACATGGCAAGGGATGTTGATGGTGCCCTTCTGGTCGAACCCATACTCGTCCTCCGCCTCCTTCAACAGCTGCACGAACAACGGGTGGTTCAGGTAGATAATAGGCACCACGAACCTCTGTTGCTCCGCCCCTTGGCCTACCAAAATCGCGAAGCAGCCCTTGGGCACGTCCTTGCACAGCGCCTCCGCCACCTTCCTCCCATGGCCGTGGTGGTGAAGGTGGGGCAAATGCAGATGGAAGCTTGGCATGTTTCTCTCCACAGACTCCACACCCATCAATCAAGAAAGCGGAAAGAGATTCAACTCTTCCTGTGATTAGACAAAATTAAGGACGAGGACAACAGAACACAGAGAGAAGGTCCGTGTTAGAGATGGAAGAAGGAGAAGGGCCAGGGATCCGATGCTGAGATTTGGAGGGTGAAGAGGGTGAGGGAGGAGTCGCAGAGAGATGTGGGCACGTTGCTCATTGAAATCTGATGGTTGATCTATACATGAGAGAAAGAAAGGATGCAAGCGAAAGCAATGAAGGGTGGGAGGGTTTATATAGATCGAGGAGAAAGAGAGAGGGAAATCATAGAGAGAGCGAGGAAAGGGTAAGGATGAGGATGGGAAACCTCGATGTTTCTTTCCGTCTACTAAAATATTAAAGAAGAAAAATTAGAAAACCATTATTGAGGAATTGGAAGATTTTTTTTTCTGTGATGGATGATGACGAGAAAATGTGTGAAAAGAGTAAAGCAAGAGAAGGTTGCCTTAAAACGGGGTTTTGGAGGACGGCGTTGTCCAGGGTATGACCGACATGGTGGAGGGGGGTCAGAGATGGATGTGCTTTTACTTTTTTTTTTCTAGAAACGCACTGAGATTTAACAATAATTTTAAAAGCGACGAGAACTTCCTTTTTTTTTTTCTCATACAAGCTCCACTTTCTTCAAATTGCACTTTCGTCCCACTGAATGATGGTATCCTCCCTTTGCCAAAGGAAGATGGTCTTTTGGTAGTTAAAAACACTTAATAATAAGTATTGTAATTAATATCAGTTTTAATGTTATACAAATTAGTTTTAATATTTAAAAGATATTCATTAGATATTTGCTGAGTGTTTTCACTACCAAACGACGTGTAATGTCACAAAATGTCTACTAAACCAGAGGTGGCTTAAGAGGGCGACAGGAAATAGACCTTTACGTGAACTTGCAAATTGGTGTGGTTTTGCACGTTTTAAGATTGAAGCGGGCACCTTGTTTAACAATTGCCCACAAAAATAAATCCAGACAAGAGTGAGGCCCCCGTTGGATTATTGAGAAAAGGTAGGGGTCGACATGACAATATTACCTTTGTCCTGGTACTGGGGGCGTAGGGGCAACGGAACGGCATGGCGGAATGTAGGAGTCGAGCGGCTGGTGGCCCCCGATGACTCCATGCATGACGAAAGCGGCTGCCCTTGACTTTGAAATTTTTGCTCTTGAAATTGGAGATGAAAGACTGCGAACTTTCCGAAATGATTGTGGCGTTGTTGCATTTTCGGCTTTCCCAGCAAAGCAAACAGACAGGGAACAAAACCCATCGCTCCGTCAAAGCATGGAAGTCCGGTCTCTCTATTAAATGAAACTCATTAAACAAGTAAAACTTATATAGAAGACGCGTTAATGATGCCAAGTAATCATAAAAAAAGATCTTCCATCGCTAATTTTCTTCTTAAAAGGTTCTGCTGCCAAGTTTCAAGATAAAGCCGACATTGTGGCCGGCGATGGCTGCGCGTCTCAGTGGTAACGTAACCAAGTTCACATTGTACAAATGTTCACGTCACATTCTAGCTTAGCTTAGATGAATGTTTTGCCAATTTATCTTTGAATTTCATATATTATTTTATTGAAGATGTCGATGGATTAGAACGATGTGACCCATCTTCTACATCAAAAATTAGTTTTTGCGTTTTTTTATCTTTAAGCAAAGCTTAAAAGAGAACAACATCAAGGTTGGTTGAGGAACATGGTCAAAGTAATTAGCTTTTTTACCACTTTGTAAAACATTCTCATTCACTCATGGGTTCAACTCTTGATTCGACACATCTCAAATTGTCTCTTAATGGTTTCAACTTTAATCCTAAAAAGATTAGGAATCAAGACAATCATTTCATTAATGACATCCTTTTATAAGTCATTTAAGATTTCTCACATTCTTCAATACAAGACTAAACTTTTTGAGGCATTATATTCCACCTCCTTAAGACATATGCATTCGCATGTATGAGACCTTAGGTCCGAGTGTTGAAACTGTTTTGATACCACCATAACAACCTGATCCACTTTTGGTCTCGAGCTCTTGGTTCGACGGATCCCAACCCACTCCCTAACAGTTTCGGCTTCAACCTTACAAAAACTAGGAACCATGACAATCATCCCATTACAAAACTAAACTTAAACCCCTTTACATGGCTATAGGCGCGACCTAAGGAAGGGGTTTCGAGAAAAAAAAGTCTTTGACTAACTCGACGGTCAAAGATGAGCTGAGCGCTCACCCACGTGCTCCTTAAAGAGGAGGTCAAAGGGAGGGGAAGTCAAGAGACTACATGCCACGTGGTGGCGTACCATATCGCCAGGTTGCAACCGTGTGAAGGGGAAGGGGAAGAGGGAGAGAGAATCAAGGAGACATGGTGCCGTCCAGCGTGGGATGGATTGCTGACGTGTTTAATTTATGGTACTTGACGTGGTCAAGACGACGAACCAGGAGGGGTAACTTTGCAATTATAGTTTCAAAAGTTTTTGACACGCTTTTTCGAAATTTTTATATAAAAGAAATAAAACTTTTAAATTTACATGTAAATTTCAAAGACATCTTTTAACGGAAAAGGTCTTCGGACATTAGAGTTGGATGCACTTACATACAATGTAATAGTAAGGTTTGTCATTACAGTTGTCTAATTTATGGGATGCTTACATATTTTGGATTCGAATTCGGAAATTGTATATGCGTACATAGAAGTCTGTATCGTTTTCAAACCTTTAAATATGCATCTGACTTTTAGATTCCAATCCAGATTTAAATCCGACTTTTAGAAGCACAACCAAATCGTGATATGTTGAAGACCGATTCTTTTAAATGGTTATTGGTTATAGAACTTCATGTAAAATTGAATGTGAATTTGAATATGAATCTAGTTAGATGCTTGTTCCAAAGCCAATCCGAATCCAAACCCCATCTGATGGCATTTCTTAAATTTGAATCTGGTCCAATCTCTTAATCCGATATTAAATTTTTCGAAGCAATGCAGCCGGATATTCGGGATCGGAAGCAGGTCCATTGAGATTCCTACTTGTCATTTGCACTTTAAGGTACTACTGTTTGAAAGTTTGTGTTTCACACTAGTTTCATGTGACAATTAGACCTACTTTCTTCCATTAGCAACTGGAGCTTCTAGTAGATAAGGTGATCTTTCAAATCTCATTCTTAAACGGATCTAAAATACTAATGACTCTCTTAGCTCATAAGGAAAAATCAAAGCACCCAAAAGAACAAGATTTCATATCCCTTTTGATAAACAAAAAAAAAAAAAAAAAAAGTAGCATGGTCGCCTTACTTCTAATGAAAACATGAAAAAGAGAAGTTGCAACATCATTTCAGATTTGTTGCAGTGGGGAATTAGGTGTGCGTATCTTTCCAACAATGCCTGGAAAGTTGGGGGAAATGCTTGTCTTTCAAGTTAAGAGAGATGTCATATCTTATTCAAGTATGATTAAAAAGTGGAACTATTCAAAGTAATGCAACCAAACACGGACAACCGGGAATGACAATTATGCCGCCGCTGCGTAGTTGTTGGCTGTCCATTTAATTAATTTGGACAAGACCAACCTCCACATTGGCTAGAATTTGATCATGGGAAGGTAAATAATTGGTTCTTATTCTGTGAGCCCTTGATCATGTTTCTAGCTAGCAAGTGATGGCAATTAAGGATCTTAATTCCAAGCTCAAGCTTGGGCGAATGTCTTAAAAATGTTTAAAGAATTTATTGACAATGGCTTCGAACTTCAAAGCACATCATTTAGTTTGCCGGAGTTGAATAAGGGGGTAATGGTTTAGACCCATCTGGCTAATGTTGTTGTTTTATATACTATATGCTATATGTGCATAGACTCTTCCTCAAGTCGTTGGGTTTGGGTCACATATTTATGAAAACCTACTAATGCCTTTATTTTAACTTCAGGTAAACAAGAAGAATTCCAACCGCCTCAATGAAGGCCGAGGTGGTTTTTGGTGTTTCAAGGTAACACTACTGCTATGCTTCAACTTGTATATCGGTACTCTTTTTTTGTCGCATATAAAGTTGACATCACATGATAACCCCTCTCTAGAGCCTCTCAAATAATACTGCAAGCAACTCCCTTTTGCTTAGGACTTCACTTTCGGATTTTTTAGGTGTGAAAGATCCTTTCTCGGATTCGTAATTAGCTGCTTGGGGTAGTGGCTTAGCTTAGAGAACTAGCTACAATAATAGGCTTTGATTAACTTTCCTTGTTTTAGGTTCCACTTTTAGAGGTAAAGCATCTGCTTTGCTAGAATTTTGAGATCTCTTGAGTTGTCTTTGTGGGGTTGCGTGCCCTACTTAGCCTTTGTTGAAAATTGGAATAAGTTGATAGATGTGGATGGACAGCTTTATTGCATGTGAACCTAATATGCCTTATATTGTGCACTATTTTTAGTGCATGGTTAATAACTAAAATACACTTAATTCACATAAAGACAAAATTGTAAATGAAAAAAAGGTAAAAAAATTATGGATAATATTTTTTAATAAATTACCAAAATATCCTTCTCACCTTTACTGCGTGCACGATGCACTCCGCACAAGTAACTCTCTCTCCATTGCATGTGTACTCAAAGTGCATCGCCTTTGCTTTCAAAATGTACATGCCTATCATTTTCCCGGCCATGAATGGATGTGCGCTTCCAAAACATACTACTTTTGCAAGGACTACGACCTTCACTGGGTGTGAAACTCCAACGAAATCCAACCTAAAATCAGGGATACATAAGTTTATCAATTCAACTAAGTTGAACAAGAGAAAGGGATCTACAGTGAGATGTTTGATTACCGGATGTGAGATATGGAGTCAAGGCGCAACGTCCTTCAAAATTATTCACGAACGCATCTTCAACTTCTTTGATTATAATCATGGGGGCAGTATATGTGTAAGACATTTTTCTTCTTTGATGCGAGCTTCCCAGACGACCAAGGCATATGAAGTTTCCTTAATTGTTCTTATTTGGATTACTATAAGGCACTCCCGATAAACAAAGGTTAACAACCCACTGCCCGAAAAAGAACTATTGGATGGCGAGTGCTTCATTGCTTTAATGCAGTGCTCTACATGAGTGAAGAAGAAATCGAGGCCTACAAGTCAACGGATGATGTAACCTTTCCCCGTCCATTGTTAGAGATTGATAAATTAAATATCACAAGCGAAGATTCAAAGATTCAACTGGTCGGTTTAGTCGATTGAGGTATGAAATATTGGCTAACATGAGAAACAAACAGAGCAATGTCAAGAAAGTTTCAGAAAGCTTCTTGTAGCGGAAGAAATTCTTATTTGCATTATTTCATAATAAAATATTTGCAAAAGTAAGTTTTGCATTAGACATTAACGGACTCTCCATTTCTTAATGCCTTTGACGGCTGGTTTCTTGGGAATTGACCCGGCCGATGCATTTATCATAATTTATCCATCACTTAGTTGATTTAGACTATGACTTGCATGCAACAAGATGCAGTATTTCGTCAACCTCATGATCATATAAACGAATGGGTCTTATCTCGTGAAGGAAAGGATGGTTTTAAACATAAACCACTAATTTATGTCCAGTCAATTTTCAACATGGATCAGCATATCGGTTTCTTTTCAAAATTTACAGCCGAGTCAGAGGCAAACGAGAGATCCAATTTTTACGCGAAAGATTACTTTTGTTGTTATTTATTACGAGAGGAATATGACCGAGTGACCAAAAAAAAGCGGAACCTATTTCCCTCCTTCCTTCCCTATGTCCCCCATGTTTTCAAACTTCAGGGGTATTTATAACTTTTTTTATTAAAATAAAATATCTTATTATTCACTGGCTTAACTAAGGAAAATTAAAATGTGAATACTTAAGGTTCCATATAACCATTTCATGAATATGCTTCAAAGATTAAGGCAGGTTTATGAAACATTTATCAAAGTGTTTCATGGATCTGTTTTAATTTTTGGAAAAGTTGTTCCTGTTAGCAACTGACCCCTAAATGTACTCACATGTTTGATGTTATTTTTTTTTAAAGAAACAAGATAATGATCTTACTTGTTCGTCTAGATGCAATCTTGTGGATCTTTTTAATTAAAAAATAGGTCTGGTCTCCACAATATTAAAAGTTGGACATATTTTTTTATTTTCAAATATTTAAGAGTGTTTTTGAAAAATTCTCTTAAAAAAACATAACTAGACTAATTCATCTAAGTCCCTCCCCCAAGTTTTCAAATTTTATGAGTATTTATAACCTTTTTTTATTAAAAGAAAATATCTTATTATTCGCTGGCTTGACCAAGGAAAATTAAAATGTGAAAACCTAAAGCCCCGTTTGGTAAAAGAAACCATTTATAACTGTTCCATAAATATGTTTCAAAGATTGAAACATTTGTTAAAGTGTTTCATAGATATGCTTCAATTTTTAAAAAAATTGTCCTTGTTATCAAATGACCCCTAAATGTACTCATTTGTAAAGTTAGACATATTTCATGTTATTTGTTTAGAGGAAGAAGATAACAATCTTACTGTTCGTGTAGCCGCAACCTTGTGGATTATTTTAATTAACTTAAAAAGGAAGGACTGATCTCCACAATATTAAAAGTTGGGCCTATTTTTTATTTCCAAATATTTAAGCGTGTTTTTGAAAAACTCTGTTAAGAAAACATATCTTACTGTAACGCCAAAAGTTCTCTTTTTTGTTTTTTGCCTTGGAAAGATCTGATATGCGTAATCAATGCACTAATAAGTTATCTTGATCTAAATTTGTACACCGCATCTCGATGCATGTGCTGCAAGTTTCGTCATCAAGTCTACTAATCTATACGATCACTCCCAAGAAACGAAATGGGGAAATAAAATAAAATAAAATAAAGGAAAAGAGTAGGCACCAAGTCAAAAAGTTAGAAAATGGAACTGTGTGAGAGCCCTCAAAGTTGGCATATATGCTTGGAAAAAGTGGAAGAAAAGAAGGTGCTCAACGTACCACGGTGCAACCCTCTGCTTTTCAAGATGTTGAGATGTCAATTTTGGGTCGGGTGTATCCGATTATGCAAAAAAAAAAACGTATTCGGATCCAACTTGTATCTCCTTACCGGACTTGAAATTGATCTGTTTAAGTACAAAATCCATATTTCAGTGAAATTCAAATCCAATTTGATTAGATCTTGTTCCCATGAAATTGGAAAGATACAAAGAAAATCCAATGAAAGAGGAGGTCTTATCTGAATTTGGAACTTCGCATACTGGGTAGAGATCACATGCAAGGAAGCAGGATCATGAGAACATGAACACCATATAAAACATCTGTTTTTGGCTGGCAGAATGTAGCAACACCACTGCTTTGTCTGACACTTTGAGAGGTGAGGATTTAAAGTGGCTAAAGTGGGTGCAGTGAGACCACCTACAATAGGATTTGCTTTGCTTTTCTCCTTTCCTACTAAAAGTAGGAACTGAGGTCAGGTTACTGTTGTAGGTGGGGCATTCCATGGTGGGTGTGAAATTGAATGATGAGAAGCATATCCTTCTTGTGAATTAAAGGAGATTCTGCACCCAACTTCATTCATAATTTGTTTTACTGGCTGCCCATTTGGTGAATGATCCTTGTTAATGAGCCAAAGATTTCAAGTTAGTGCTCAATCCAAGCACTCACTTTTTGAAGAATATGATCCAACTTCATTTTGTTATTTGTTTTACTAGCTACCCAAATGGTGAATGATCCTTGTTCAGCCAAAGACTCGAAGTTAGTTTTCAGTACAAACAATTTATTTTTGGTGAATATGGACCTAAACGAGTAGCCGGCTTAATCCTATTCGGGTTTGAACTTGGGTTTGCCCTTTAGTCGAGTCTGAGTCTGAATGCAGCAAGCTCACGACCCAATAGATGTATGACTTTGAATTTATAAGATTAATTCTGATTGAATTTCACATTTGGTCCAGATCTGGTTTGAACACAAATCTGCAGATAACTACAGACAGTTTCTTGACCAATAGAACCAACTAGATGCGGGTTCAGTTATTTTTATTTTATGAATTTTAAAAGATATTTCAAGTACGTTGAATTGATTTTAAAATGGAAAAGAAATTTACAAGACTGGAAAAGAACCTGTATCTTATGGGCCAGATGCCAATCTGTATGCTTGACCGAACCTCTTCTATTCACACCGTTCCAGATTTAAATTAAGGGAGGACAAGCTTATATGACGCCTTGGCTTAAACAGATTTGAGGTTCTGTTGTCAATGGATCGAATTTGAATCACATATATTTTATTGTATGAGGATGCTTGACCTAAGCTATTGCAGCCGAACCTGGGTCAAACGACAAAAGTACCCACAACTAATGAAAAGGAGGTTCCTTTAAAAGACAAAGGGTAAACAGAAGGTTATTGTTTTCCTACTTTGTGGCTCCAAGAGCGGCGTATTCAACTCCCGAACATGCACCAGACATGGACACTAGGGTGCAGCTTCTGTCGGCAAACCAGATCGAGTTGCATGCACACCAGCTTTGTCGACAAACAGTTTTTAGAAAATCCTTCACCACCAATCAATGGAAGGGAAAATCCGCAGCTCGTTTGCATCGAAAAAAAAAAAAAGAATTGAAACAATATTTCTAGTCAATTATAATAATCATAAGCACACATCAAACCTGCTGGAGGATGCTTCCGAACATACGTAAAGCTGGTTTAATCTTGAAATTAAGGGCATTGGGTTTACAATGGATTAGTTTTTTGTGGTTGGAATAAAACAAAACAAGACAAAATGGAACTTGGGTTACTTCATTGATGGTATAGTTTTCTTACCTTCTTTTTTTCCCAGTGAAGCTCGTTCATGCTTAACTTGAGAAAAGCTTTTACGTGGATTAAGCTTCGCAAATCAAATGGAGAATGTTGCTTCTATAAGCTTGTTGCCTGATAAATCAAGATAGCTTAATCCATTATGTGTCGCACAGCCGATGTCAAACGAAGAACTTAAGCATTCGGTTCACACGTCATTCGTTTTTGCTTGCAAATAACGTATTAGTAAGCAATTTTCTTTTTTTGAACACAAATATTTCCGCATTGGTGGTTAAGGGGAAAGGTTAAGGAAAAACTTGAGTCCAAAGTTTCTCGAAAGTTACTTCCTTCTAAGAATAACAAAGGTCTACATGAAGTTCTTGGACGAAAGCTCTTTAGAAGGAAAGTACTTCGGTAAAGTTAACTCTTCGGAAGAAGCATTTACAGCCGAATATTTAGGTAGGATTGATTATAAGCAAAATAACGCATAATGGACCTCTCTTTTTTGTCAAAAATTCTGAAACTTCCCAGAATTTCGCGTAAATTTGTGTAAAGTTGCATAAATCAGGTAGATTTACCAGCTATTTACGGGGTTCTTGCAAGCAGGTTTAGTTCCATTTTCTCACTGCTGCAAATGACGTCTTCAGCAATGGTGCCTCCCCAAGGCACACATCGGAGCTGATAACCTCGTTGATCTACGCCCCCATCTTTGGTCCAATCCTGACCCCGTGACCCAATTCTTTTATCCAACCTAACTCCATGTTCCTTGAATTTTTGCTTTCCCTCTGATAGTCAAAATCTGCCCCGTCCTCTGTTTCTCATCTGCGTTTCTTTATTGATCTTTGCAGACCTTCCCCAAGGTTAGATCATTATCGTGATATCTTTCTTACGTAAACATTTGTAGGATTCTTAGTCGCAGCTCCAGTCAATTTTGTCTGTTACAATCTGTTATTGTTCTTCCTCTTTTCTTCCACGACGAGTCAAGTTCCGCCTCGACAATCTGTTACTCTTCTTCCTCTTTGCCAGCTCTTCCCAGAGGATCTCTTCAGACCTACCCAAAGGCACCGATCATCATCTTCAGCTCTTCCCGGAGGCACTGATCATCGTTGGCAGCCATTTCCAGAGGCACCAATCATCATTTGCAGAAGCTCTTCTTCTTCCAGCCTTCAGTCAAAACCTGATCTATTGCACGGTGGCATTATGGATGGTTCTCTCTCTTGCAAAGCTTCCTAATGTTTGTAATAGTTTATCCTTAGCATATTAAAGTGGTCGTAGAGTGTGATGGTGGGATTTCTCTTTTTTTTTTTTTGCTTTCCTTTCAATAATTTTATGTTCCATTTTTCTATGGCATCAATGGTAGAAAAAGGAGATCTCTGACTATTTTCTAAAGGTGCTTGATCATCATACCGTAGGCGCAAGTCTTTTGTTTGAGTGCAGTAGTTACTTATCATGCTTTATCTTCTAAAATTGGACTTCCAGAACCTACGTTCCATTTCTTTCCTTTGTTATGACTTTATAGTCTATCGTTTTTGTTTTTTTTTTTTTGTCGGTAGTGTTAGTGTCGGTAGACTCATCACTACCATTTACTTATTGGTTTGTGTAGGTTATTTGGAAGTTGGAACACTCTATGAATGTTTTATGAATCCATGATAAATATTGGAACATATTTATAAAACATTAGAATTATGCGTTCATGTATCTGGCTCAATTTTGAGGCAAATTTATGAGACAATCACAAAGTGTCCCTACCATCGAACAACCTGTTAGCAAATGGAATACTTTGTGAGTTTTCCATAAAAACCCTGAAAAGTAAAACCATTATTTTATAAACCTATCCCAATCTTTAGGGCATCTTCATAGGACATTCACAAAGTGTCTCAAATTCCAAATGACTCATAAAAATTACAATTTGAAGTCTCACTACCCTTCCGCTAGAATTTTTTAGCACTACTAACATGATCAATACAAGGTGCAGTTAATATAATTGGCACCCACCCAACTCAAATTTGAGCAGAAAGTCTGCTACTTATGTGTCTATTGAGTTATGTGTCTTGGTGGAACGACAAAGATTTTCAATAGGAAATTTGTCAAAAGATGCTCTCAAGTGGCTGAGAGGTTCGACAAACATATCTTCGAGACATAGACTCGATAAAATCAAGAAATTGTTTCTGTGCATGATGGGATAAAAGAATAAGCCATCCAAACTACTTACACGAACTATGTATTTGAGAGCCACCACGTGCAAGTAGTTCGGAAGGCTTACCCCCACAGTCCATCATACTTAAAATAACTATGCGTTTGAGAGCTACCACGTGTAAGTAGTTTGAAAGGCCTACCCACACGATCATCCTATTTACACGAACTATTTACACAAACGCATAGCTTGTGTAAGTGGTTTGGAAGGCTTATTCATACGATTCGTCCTACTTACATGAACAACTTATACAAACACATAGTTTGTTTGTATACGTTGTTGGAAGGCTTACCCCCATAGCCCATCCTGCGCAAAAACAAATTTTTTGTCTCTATCGAGTCTATCCCTCACAGATATGTTTGTCAAACCTACCAGTCATTTGAGAGTATCTTTTGACAAATTTTCTGTTTAATATCTTTGCCGCTCCGCCAAGACACATAACTCAATAGGCACATAGGTAGCAGATCCCCTACTCAAATTTAAGCAGGGGAGGTGTCATTATATTAGCTACACCTTGTATTGATCGTAAAAAAACTTTTTTGATTGTTGTTGCCTTCTTGGGATTTATGGTGGTTGTGCTTTCGGATTTGTTCTTGCTTGAAGATCTACCTCTGACATCAAAATGATCAAATGTTTCCTCCTTAGCTGACTCCTTGATAACCCAAATATAGTGTATGTTTCGTTCGTATTTCTATGAATAACTATAACCTTTAGACCCTTTAGAATATTCTCTCATTTTCTCATTTCATAGCTGTTCATGCGACTAGGTGCACTATTGAGTAAAGCGAACATTCAACTGGTTAAGTTCAGTCGATCGAGACATGAAATATTTGCCAACATGAGAAACAAATAAGACAACATAAATCGAGAATTATTTTTATGATCAATACAAGGTGCTTAACATAATTTGCACCTCTCAAACTTAAATTTGAGCGAAAAGTCTGCTACCTATGTACCTATTGAGTTATGTGTTTTCGCGGAGCGACAAAGTTTTTTAATAAAAAAATCATTCAAAAGATGCTCTCAAGTGGCTGAGAGGTTCGACAAACATATCTCTGAGGGATAAACTCGATAGAATCAAGAAAATTGTTTATGTGCATGATCATCTAAACAACTTACATGAACTATGTATTTGAGAGTCACCACGTGCAAGTAGTTTGGAAGGCTTACCCCTCACGGTCCATCATGCTTAAAATAACTATGTGTTTGAGAGTTATCATGTGTAAGTAGTTTGGAAAGCTTACCCACAGGGCCCATCATATTTACACGAACTACACAAACGCATACCTTGTGTAAGTAGTTTAAAAGGCTTACCCACACAATTCATCCTACTTACACGAACTATATATAAAAACACATAGTTTGTTTGTATACGTAGTTGGAAGGCTTACCCCCACAGCCCATTCTACGTAGAAACAATTTTCTTGACTATATTGAGTCTATCCCTCGGAGATATGATTGTCAAACTTATCAGCCACTTGAGAGCATCTTTTGACAAATTTTCTATTGAATATCTTTGCCGCTCTGCCAAGATACATAACTCAATAGGCACATAGATAGCATATTTTCTAGTCAAATTTAAGTAGGGGATGTGCCAATTATATTAATTGTACCTTTTATTTATAGTAAAAATATTTTTTCGATTGTTGTTGGCTTCTTGGAATTTCTAGTGGTTGTGCTTTCGAATTTGTTCTTGTTTGAAGATCTACCTCTGACATCAAAATGATCAAATGTTTCTTCCTTAGCTAACTGCTAAATGAGAACTTATATAAGTAATAGTGAATCTCCCTCTCTCTCTCTTACTCTCTCTCCCTCTACCTTGAAATATAGAGTTTATTTGAATCTCCCTCCCTCTCTTTTGAAAAGTGAAGGTCATTATAACAACATTTAATGGTGTCTCTGTATAAAGTTTATTATTTTCTTTACAAGTACTTTCAAAACCAACAAAAATAAAAGTTTTTAAATTTCATTTTTCGTAAATGTTTAGAAGATGTTTAAAATTTTTCTTCTTTAAAAATTGCTAAAATAAGAGGCCTAACTTTGACCATTGACTAGGTGACTCAGTTCGCTTCTGGTCCGAGCCGATTCACGCATTTGCCAACTATGCTTCCCACAACAAAAAGCTATCTCTTATCCTAATATTCACTAAACAACCATAAACAATGGAAGACAATCCCAAATGAAACCATTGTCTTTTTCAATCTCTCTTTGTTTCTCTTTTAAATTTCTTTAGTGCCTTTGAAAAAAGATGGATAACAAGAACTCTTTCCTTCTGTCACACATTAAAAACACTCTCACAAAAGAAGAAGAAGAAACCCCAAAGCACACCATGCACAAAAAAACTCAGGCTCCCTCTTTTCTTAAAGCCCTTACTTGAAAATTTTCAGATTTGGTTTTACCAAATTTTTTAAAATTGCTCACGTTCAATTCTTTATGTAAGGGTGAACTTTTTTTCCCTTTTCCTTTTTGGTGTGGATTGAATCCTCTAGATGGAGGGGATAAAACCTAACCGTAGTAGATAACTTGATGTTTGGGCATAATACTTTATCATTACTTTCAAATGACTTGTGTGCCTATTGCATTATGTGTCTTCATGAAACAGCAAAGATTTTCAATAGAAGATTTGTCAAAAGATATTCTCAAGTGACTGAGAGGTTTGACAAATATATCTCTGATGGATAGACTCGATAAAATCAAGAAAATTGTTTCTCCATAGGATGGGTCGTGGGGATAAGCCATCCAAACTACTTACACGAACTATGCGTTTGAAAACCATCACGTATAAATAGTTTGAAAGGTTTACCCACATGACCCATCCTACTTAGACGAACTATTTACACAAACGCATAGTTCATATAAGTAGTTTGAACGGCTTACACCCATAGTCAATCTTACTTACATGAACTATGCATTTGAGATTGAATACATGTAAGTAGTTTGAAAGGTTTC
Source organism: Nymphaea colorata (assembly GCF_008831285.2). NCBI lineage: Eukaryota > Viridiplantae > Streptophyta > Magnoliopsida > Nymphaeales > Nymphaeaceae > Nymphaea > Nymphaea colorata. The sequence continues at coordinate 12,616,863 of NC_045147.1, read as the reverse complement.
TCCCCATGGCCCATTCTACTTGCACAAACTATGCATTTGAGAGCTCCACATGTAAGTTGTTTGGAAGGCTTACCCCCACGACTCATCCTACTTACACAAATTCAAAGTTCATGTAAGTAGTTTGAAAGGCTTCCTACATGACTCATCCTGCGTAGAAGCAATTTTCTTGATTCTATCGAGTCTATCCCTCGAAGATATATTTGTCAAACCTCTTAGCCACCTGAGAGCATTTTTGACAAATTTTTTATTAAATATCTTTGCCACTCCACCAAGACACATAACTCAATAGACACATAGGTAGGAGATTCCCTGCTTAAATTTAAGTAGGGGATGTTGCAATTATATTAACTGCACCTTGTATTGATCATAAAAATACTTCTCGGTTGTTGTTGGCTTCTTGGATTCCTAGCGGCTGTGCTCTCGGATCTGTTCTTGCTTGAAGATCTACCTCTGACATCAAAGAGATCAAACGTTTCCTCCCTAGCTGACTGCTTGATAACTCAAGTATGGTGTATGTCACGTTCGTATTTATGTGAATAACTCTAATCTTCAGACCTTTCAGGATGTTGTCTCATTTTTTCATTTCATAACCGTTCATGTGACCAGGTGCACTATTGAGTTAAGCGAAGATTCAACTAAAAAGGTAAATCGATCAAAGTTATGAAATATTTGTCAATATGAGAGACAAACAGGATAACGTGTATCGAGAAATATTTTTATGATCAATACAAGGTGTAGTTAATATAATTGGCACCCACCAAATTAAATTTGATCAGGAAGTTTGCTACCTATGTGCCTATTGGGTTATGTATTTTGGCGAAACGGCAAAAATTTTCAATAGAAAATTTGTCAAAAGATGCTTTCAAGTGGCTTAGAGGTTTGACAAACATATCTTCGAGGGATAGACTCGATAGGATTAAGAAAATGTCTTCCAAACTACTTACACATGGTGGCTCTCAAATATTGAGGCAATGGCTAGTCTTTAGTAAAAGGAAAGTTAATAAACTTTCCTCTTGTGCAGAAGTTTTTCCATTTCGTTGTTTATTTCGTTTGTTGTTCCAATCGGTTCCCTCCATTATATGCCTGTAATGTGAACCACAAAAAAAAGAAAGAATGAAAAAGAAAAAGTCTGGTTTTATTCATCTGTGGATGTAGGCAGCAATAGCCGAACCACGTTAACTCTTGTTTATGTGTGATTGTCATCTTTCTTCAATTTCTGATATGGTATCAGAGCAGTGGCGTTGATGAATTCCTTTGTTCCTATTCATCGGCTAAGGCAAGAAACTAGAGCTGTGAAAGGAGGAAAAGATCTTCTGGAATCCATTTTTCCTTCTGCTTCCGCCTCGAATCATTTTTTTTTAGTTGCTGGATTCCTCAACCTCCTCACCGCTGTTGGTGCAGCATCGACATGGATTCGGAATTCACTATTTTCTGTTCCTGCGTAAACTGCTCCTGCAAAGCTGAATTTGTATCAGACTTCCGGCGACCGGTGTAGCCACCTTCGGTGACGGAATTTGATGACTCGTTGGATTCGCCTGAGTCTTAGGAGGATTCCCACCAAGTTGAGGTGTTTTCGTGTTGAAGTGAGGGAGAAATCAAAGATAAAAGGCGTCGGGTGTTTTGTTTCTGTGTTTTTCCTTTGAAACCAGAAACTGCACCAGATTCCAGCAGCCGGCGCTATCAGCTCCGACATCAGAATACATCGAATATAGGCTCTTGGAATCGTCTACTTCCGTGGATTCTACCAGCCAAATTTCAGATTCTTTGGAGTAGCGATTGAAGAGTTATAAATTCTTGGAATCGTCTTTCGTTCCATGTGCTCGCTCATGTTAAAATTAGCTGTCGAGCATATTTGGAATGGGATCCTAAGTTGCTTGGGGTCCCTCAGACCAAGTTTCAGCTTATCTAGAATTCACTCGAAGAAGCTACAACAACGGGTATTCTATCTTTGTATTGTCATGGAGTTCAACACAGAAGTACAACCGTCTTCATTCCCACCAAATTATTATGATGGTGGATCCAATAGTTCCAGAGTGGTGAGTCAAGAAAGTCACCCTCTCAAGATCTCAACGACTTTTTTTTGTAGCACTGACTACATCAGCTGGTCCAAAACAGCAAAGCTCTTTATAAGTAGTAAAGGAAAAGTCAGCTACATTATAGGAGCGATACCTAAACCTGAACCTACTAATCCTAGGTATGCAGAGTAGGAGTCTGAAAACGACATGGTTATGTCTTGGTTATACAATTCCATGGAGCCTCAAATCAATGAGGGGCTTATGTTCATGGAAACAACCAAAGAAATGTGGGATGCCGTTAAAGAAGTGTATGGCAAGCAAAGCAACACTATCCATATCTATGAATTGCAAAATGAAATTACTAGGTTTATGCGTCAAGATAAACCATTTAACGTGTATGTGGGTACTCTTCGAGGGATGTTTGATGAAATGCTTATGTATCGACCACCCACTATTGATCTCAAGATCCAACAACAACGACTTGAAGAAGACAAATTTTTTAAACTTCTTGGTGGGCTTAGTCAAGATTACGAGCATCTTCGCAGCCAAGTTTTTATGACGACCCGCCTTCCATCTTTCAAATCAGTTTGTGCTATGATTCAACGTGAAGAAACTCACAAAAAATTGATGATTTCCAGTCCTATTATATCCAATGCCCAACCTACTGAGCATCCAGACAAGGTTGCATTTCTTTCTCAAGGGCACAATCCATTAAGAAACAAATCGATGTCTGGGTCTACTTCTCATGATCGGTTGTCCGGATCTAGATCTCATGATCGACTTAAAAATCGAGCTCACTTCAAGTGTACGTGTTGTCAAAAACTTGACCACACTCGAGACAAATGCTGGAACCTTGTTGGCAAGCCACCACGTGACAAAGGAGTCTCTCAAAAGCCAAACAAAGAGGACACAACAACTCACTGTCACTAAAGAAGAGATGATGAATTTTTTTTCTCAAATGATAAAGACAAATTTGGTATGGTATCATCTCAACCCATCTCTGAGGCAGTCAACACTGACGATTCAGGTACATCCTTTGTTTTTTCTTTACATTCTTCTATCATAAATTGGGTAGTCGACTCCGGCGCCAGCGCACACATGACCAACCAACCGGCCATCTCAAAAGATTTTAAAAATTTCAAGCCTATTTTTACTATTGATGGCTCGACAATGTGGGTTGCTGGCTCAAATCACATGAACTTACTTTGTGATGGTAAAGACTCTCAAGTTCTTAACGTTCCTAATATTTATACTAGTCTTTTATCTGTAAGCAAGCTTACTCTTACACATAAGAGCATTACAATTTTCTCGGCTAAGGATGTTGTTTTTCAGGACAAGGAATCGAAGAAGGTGATTGGTAGAGGCGTCCAACGGGGTGGCATATACTTTTTAGATTCTAAGACCTTTGCTTTATTTAATCATGCTTCCTCTACTGAACAATTTGGTTTGTGGCATTCTAGATTAGGTCATGTTTTTCATAAAATTGTTCGCACATTATTCCCTCAATTATCTATTTCTGCAAAATCTTGTGATGCTTGTGAATTTGCAAAGTCTACTCGCTTGCCTTTTAACAATATTGTCGAATGTAGCTCCATATTATTTGATCTTGTTCATTCGGACGTGTGGGGTCCTACTCCACTTGATTCTACATCTGGATTTTGATACTATGTGACATTTATTGATGATAAGTTAAGGGTAACATGGATATATTTTTTAAAACACAATTTTTTAAAATACAAGCATGAGGTTTCTAAATTTTTTCAAAATTTTTATCAAATGATTTTGACTCAATTTGGGATAAAGATCAAACATATTCATTCTGACAATCGTTGCGTGTATATTAATGAAGTGTTGCAGGATTTTTTATCACAAAAAGGAATATTGTCTCAAAAGACTTGTACAGGCACACCACATCAAAATAGTGTCGCTAAAAGGAAGAATCGTCATCTTCTGAATGTCACACGTGCTTTGATGTTTCACATGAACATGCCAGATGAATATTGGGCAGAAGCCGTAGCTACATCATGCTACATAATTAATCGTCTTTCTAGTGAGAGACTTGACAATATGGCCTCAATGGCCATTTTGACCCAACGACATGTCTCTGTCAATCATTTGAAAGTGTTCGAGTGCAAGTGATTTGTTCATCTTCAACAGAAGTTTCGAAATAAGTTACAAAAATGTGCCATCAAGTGTGTCTTTATTGGTTATTCCACTTCTAAGAAAGGTTTTAAGTGTTTGGTCCTACCACTAAGAAGTTGTACATCTCCAGGGGATATCAAATTCTTTGAAGATGGACCTTTCTTTTCTATACCAATTCATTGTGAGGGGGAGATGCAGAGCCATAGTAACCACAACCACAATGAACAGTTTAGCCAACAGTCTACTCCTAAAACCTTTTTTTTCAGTTTTTGATGGCTTCAATTCCATCACCCTTCCACCAGTTTGACCATGTAGTGAGTAGTTCTGAACCTCAAAACCGTGAGTCAACTTACATTGAAATGAGTAGTTCTGAACCTCAAAACTGTGAGTCAACTTCCTTGAGCCCACAAAACCAAACTATTGACAATAGCACACCTGAAGGAAGAAGACCATCTAGAGTGACACGACCACCCTCTAGGTTTAGTGATTTTTATCCATTCTGTTCCAGTCTTGCTTACTCCAGCTCCAAACTTCCCATTGAAAAATACATAGACTTTAGTAAACTGTCAACCAAGTGCCAATACTATGTCCTCAACCCGTATTCTCTCTGTGAACCTTCAACCTTTCAGGAAGCCTGTCTTGACCCTGAATGGTGGAAAGCCATGAATAAAGAGTTAACAGCCTTGGAGAAAAATCAAACTTGGACTATAGTTCCTTTGCCAGAAGGAAAGGAATCAGTGGGATGTCGGTGGATATACGAAATAAAATACAACAATGGTGGCAGTGTGGACAGATACAAAGCCAGATTAGTCACAAAAGGTTACACCCAACAAGAAGGTATTGACTTCACAGAGACTTTCGCCCCTGTTGCTAAGATGAACTCTATTCGTATCCTTCTGTCAGTGGCAGCAAATAAGAACTAGGATACTTTTCAACTTGATGTCAAGAATGCTTTTTTGCATGAGAATTTAGAAGAAGAAGTTTATATAGATCCACCACAAGGCCTCAAACATCAACCTGGTTTTGTATGTAGACTCAAAAAATCTATCTATGGGCTAAAGCAGACACCACGAGCATGGTTCTCAAAACTTAGTAGTGTCCTCATTGAGATCGGATTTAAGCAAAACACTGCAGACTACACTATGTTTGTCTCTCACTCCCGGCAAGGTATTGTTATCTTATTGGTGTATGTCGACGACATTATTGTTACAGGAGACAATGTAGAACAAATGAAGAAAGTCAAAGCCATACTACACAACAAGTTTGAAATTAAGGATTTAGGGAAATTGAGATATTTTTTGGGTATTGAAGTTGTTCATTCGGAAGAAGACATTTTCTTATGTCAAAGGAAATACACATTGGATCTTCTCAAAGAAAGAGGATTCCTGGGAGCTAAGCCGAGTTCGACTCCTCTTGACCTCAACTACAAAATCAGAAAAGACGATGGGAAACCAATTTAAGATGTTCAAGGCTTTCAATGACTTATTGGAAAACTAATTTATTTGACTGTAACTCGGCTAGACATCATGTTTGCCGTCAACATGATAAGCCAAGTCATGCAAAGTCCTCGGTCTATACAGTTGGAAACTGTTCATCGTATTCTCAAATATTTAAAGGAGAGTCCAGGAAAAAGAATTTTAATGAAACGGAACAACAACCTTGAAGTGATTGGATACACAGATGCAGACTGGGCTGGAGATCAGAGTGATAGAAAGTCTACCACCGGTTTTTATACTATGGTGGGAGGTAACCTTGTCACATAGAAAAGCAAAAAACAGAATGTGGTCGCTAGGTCTAGTGCAGAAGCCGAATACAGAGCTATGGCCACATGTGCCAGTGAACTTGTATGGGTCAAAGCGCTTCTTCTTAATATGGGAATCAAAATTGAAAAACCTATGAGTTTCATGTGTAACAACATGGCAGCCATTTATATTGGTGCAAATCCAGTGTTCTATGAACGCACTAAGCATATCGAGGTTGATTGTGATTTCATTTGTGAAAAAATTCAAAACAAAACCATATGTACTCCTCATGTTGGTACCCAATATTAATTGGCAGATATATTTACTAAAGCCCTAGGAAAGGAGAACCATCAATGGATTACTAGCAAGTTGGGGCGGATCAACATCAGCTCTCTAACTTGAGGGAGAGATTGTTGAGGCAACGACTAGTCTGCAGTAAGAGGAAAGTTTCTTATGTAGAAGTTTTTCCCTTTCGTTTTTTATTTCCTTTGTTGTTCTCATCGGTTCCCTCCAATATATGTCTGTAAGGTGAACCACAAAAAAAAAGAATGAAAAAGAAAAAGGCTGGTTTTGTTCATTTGTGTATGTAGGTAGCAATAGCCGAACCACGTTAACTCTTCTTACGCAGAAACAATTTTCTTGACTCTATCGAGTCTATCATTCAGAGTTATGTTTGTCAAACCTGTCAGCCACTTGAGAGCATCTTTTGACAAATTTTCTATTGAATATCTTTGTCGCTCCGCCAAGACACATAACTCAATAAGCACAATGGTAGCAGATTCCCTACTCCCTACTCAAATTTAAGCAGGAAAGGTGCCAATTATATTAAGTGCAGTTTGTATTGATCATAAAAATACTTCTTGATTGTTGTTGGCTTCTTGGGATTTCTGGTGGTTGTACACTCACATCTCGATTGTTGTTAGCTTCTTGCATTATTTTGTAATGGATTTATTCGCAAAAGTAAGTTTGCGAAAGACATTAATGGACTTTCATTTCTTAATGTGTTTCACGGCCAGTTTCTTTGGAATCAACCTAGACGATGCATTTGTCATAATTTATCTGTTATTTAGTTGATTTAGGCTATGACTTGCATGCAACAGTATCCTGTATCTCATCAACCTCATGATCCTATAAACTAATGGGTCTTATCTCGTGAAGGTATGGTTTTAAACATAAACCAGTAATTTATGTCCAGTTAATTTTCAACATATGATCAGCATTTAAGTTTCTTTTCAAAGTTTACAGTTGAGTCGGAGGCAAATGAGACATCCAATTTTTACGTGAAAGGTTAATTTTGTTGTTATCTATTGCGAGAGGATTACGACCAAAAAAAGAGCTGAACCCGCTTCCCTCCTTCATTTTGTAAGAGTACTACATCTAATACTACTTCATCTAAATCCCTCCCCCGTGTTTTCAAATTTCAAGAGTATTTATAACCTTTTGTATTAAAAGAAAATATATTATTATTTGCTGGCTTGACCAAGGAAAATTGAAATGTGAAAACTATTATTTGCTGGCTTGACCAAGGAAAATTGAAATGTGAAAACCTAAGGCCCCGTTTGGTAAAAGAAATCATTTATAACCTTTTCATGAATATGCTTCAAGGATTAAGACAGATTTATGGAACATTTGTTAAAGTGTTTCATAGATCTGCTTTAATCTTGAAAAAATTGTTTTTGTTGTCAAATGACCCTAAATGTAATCATTCTTCAAGTAAGACATTTCATGTTTTTTCTTTTTTTTTTTTTAAGAACAAGCTAATAATCTTACGTGTTGGTATAGTCGCAATCTTGTGGATTTTTTTAAGTAACCTTGAAAGAACATGTCTGGTTTACACAATATTGAAAGTTGCGCATATTTTTTTATTTCCAAATATTTAATCGTGTTTTTGAAAAATTCTCTTAAAAAAAACATATTTAACTGTAGCACCGAAAGTTCCTTTCTTTTTTTTGTTTTTTGCTTCCAAAGATTTGATATGCGTAATCAATGCACTTATAAGTTACCTTGATCTAAATTAGTGCACCGCAGCTCGATGCATGCACTGCAAGCTTTGACATCAAGTCTACTAATCTATACGATCACTCCCAAGAAACGAAAATGGGGAAATAAAATAAGATAAAAAAAGTAAGCAAGTAGGCCCTAAGTCAAAAAGTTGGAAAATGGAACTGTGGGAGCCCCCAAAGTTGGCATGTATGCTTGGAAAAAGTGGAAGAAAAGAAGGTGCTCAACGTACCACGGTGCAACTCTCTGCTTTTCAAGATGTTGAGATGTCAATTTTGGGTCGGGTGTATCCGATTATGCAAAAAAAAAAACGGTATTCGGATCCAACTTGTATCTCCTTACCGGACTTGAAATTGATCTGTTTTAAGTACAAAATCCATATTTCAGTGAAATTCAAATCCAATTTGATTAGATCTTGTTCCCATGAAATTGGAAAGATACAAAGAAAATCCTATCAAAGAGGAGGTCTTATCTGAATTGGGAGCTTCACATACTGGGTAGAGATCACATGCAAGGAAGCAGGATCATGAGAACATGAACACCATATAAAACATCTGTTTTTGGCTGGCAGAATGTAGCAACACCACTGGTTTGTCTGACACTTTGAGAGGTGAGGATTTAAAGTGGCTAAAGTGGGTGCAGTGAGACCACCTACAATAGGATTTGCTTTGCTTTTCTCCTTTCCTACTAAAAGTTGGAACTGAGGTACTGTTATAGGTGGGGCATTCCATGGTGGGTGTGAAATTGAATGATGAGAAGCATATCCTTCTTGTGAATTAAAGGAGATTCTGCACCCAACTTCATTCATAATTTGTTTTACTGGCTGCCCATTTGGTGAATGATCCTTATTAATGAGCCAAAGATTTCAAGTTAGTGCTCAATCCAAGCACTCACTTTTTGAAGAATATGATCCAACTTCATTTTGTTATTTGTTTTACTAGCTACCCAAATGGTGAATGATCCTTGTTCAGCCAAAGATTCGAAGTTAGTTTTCAGTACAAACAATCCTATTCGGGTTTGAACTTGGGTTTGCCTTTTTATCGAGTCTGAGTCTGAATGCAGCAAGCTCAAGATCCAATAGATGTATGACTTTGAATTTATAAGACTAATTCTGATTGAATTTCACATTTGGTCCAGATCTGGTTTGGACACAAATCTGCAGATAACTACAGACAGTTTTCTTGACTGGTCCAACCAATTAGATGAGGGTTCAATTATTTTTATTTTTTGAATTTTAAAAGATATTTAAAGTACGTTGAATTGCTTTAAAAATGAAAAGAAATTTACAAAACTGGAAAAGAACCTGTATCTTATGGGCCAGATGCCAATCTGTATGCTTGACCAAACCTCTTCTACTCACACCGTTACATATTTAAATTAACCGAGGCCAAAAGGACAAGCTTCTATGATTGGTTGGTTAGAACAAATTTGAGGATGTCAACGGATCGGATTTGAATCAGATATATTTTATTATATCTATTTCAAGGATGTTTGACCTAAACTATTGCGGCAAACAAAATCGAGTTGCGTGCACACCAATTTTGTTGGCAAACAGTTTTTAAGTCAAAATTTTAAAAGGAAAAAATTCTTCACCACCAACCAATGGAAGGGGAAATCCGCAGCTCGTTCGCATTGGAAAAATAAGAAAATTAAAACAATATTTCTAGTCAATCATAAGCATAAGCACACATCAAACCTGCCAGAGGATGCCTCCGAACTAGGGATGCCAATATATCCGTTCTGAATCGGATATCCGACCGATTCGATCCAAAAAAATCGGATATGGATAAAAATTTAATATCATTCGGATCTGATTCGGATTTAATAAATGACATCCGATCAGATTTGGATTCGAATTCGGATATACATGAATATCGGATTGGATTCAGATACGGATTCGGATTGGATTCATTTTTAGACAAATAACCACCATCTAATACTTGAAAAATGGCAAAATCTGGTTCCAAATTCGGATTTGGATTCAGATATAAATATAAAAATCAGATTCGGATTGTAAAATCTGATTTTGGATTCGGATGAATTTGAATCCGAATCCAAATCCAAATACATGAATATCCGAAAAAGCAGATATGATTAAAGATGTATCCGATCCGAATCTGATCTATTAACATGCCTACTCGGAACATACACGAAAGATCGCTTGCTTACCAGGAAAGGTGAGATCACTTTAAGAACGTGATTTGGGATGCATGATGCATGGGATCTTATTTGGATGTGGTTTGCAAACTTGAAGTGTGTGCTCATGTCCATTTCTCGAACCCTTTGAGACTTTCACCTAACGATGCTGCGCTTGATATATATGTGTATATTCATCTTTGCTTACAAGTCTGAACGGGTTGCATTGCTGATAAATTGAGGTGGGAATGCACTACATGGACGAATTCTTATCGCATATTAACTGGAAAGTTTATTTTCGCCGAAAAAAGGGGAAATGTTGACAACTAAAAAAAATTGAAAACATTAAATAATATAAAATATTGATCAAAATTTAAAACAGGTATCGTATATTAAGATAAATCTTTGCTTAAATATATTAAAAACACGTGAAAAAGGTGGTGATATATTTGCGACAATTATCCGAACCCTAATTTTCAGTGTTCTAATTTTTTAGTATTCCATAACCAATAGACATGTGAGGGTTGTTGTTTATGAACAAATTCAGGTTTTGCCTTCAAAACCAGTCATCCAAACGCCCCCTAAGAAAAATCAGCTTTTGGAAGCAAAACTAGGTTTTGCATTCAAAATCAGGTTTTGAGTGTCATCCAAACACTTCCTAAGAAGACCTCAACAGGTTGGTGTCCTCTCTTTTCCTTTCTCTTGTGCTGCTCCTAATTTTAGTCATGGCTCTTAATTTTTTGCTAAGAAAACTAGTGGGCTTCATTTTCTTCTCTTCGTATTGTTTATTTCAGTTCCTTCCTCTAGGAAATTTCACTGCTTCTTTTCTCTTCGTTGGATCGTTTTATCATGGGCTCCTAATTCTCGGTTCCAAATTTTTTGGTACTATCATGGTTTCCTAATTGCGGCGCTTGAACCGATTTTTTCTCAAAGCATGATCAAAGTGGAAGGGAAAAGAGTGAACTGAAGCTGATAGAACCTTTCCTGTACATTTCCATCTGAACATGGAAAAAGAAGAGGAAGACAACTGGGGCTTGACACCAACAGCAAAGATGAACTGTTGGAACAGCTTTTTGGGAGGTTTAACTGCTAGAAAGCATGGTAAATGACATAATGCTGCTCACCATGCTCGCATGAGCTAACTGCACAAAGGCAGAGGATTCAAGACAGGAACCAGAAATGGTGGACGGACGGCAAAATTAGGTCAAGTCCTGAAGATGTGACTTTTCTGGACCACAATAAAGGTCATCTTATTTACAATATCCATACTGGTGATCAATCGTGACGGTATCGGGTGAGCGAGAGGGTCAATCCCACCACCCGAAGCGAAGCCCGAAGGCCCCCATTCCTCCTGCCTTTGAAGTCCTGAGTTGCATCGGTATCAATGATAGGATCAACGTGACGGTATCGACATTGGTAATAATAATGGTGATTAAGTCCTTGATATAGAGCTGCTAACTATGCAGAATACACTAATGGAAAAAGAAAAGGAAGACAATTGGGGCTTGACACCAACAGCAAAGATGAACTGTTGGAACAACTTTTTGGGAGGTTTAACTGCTAGAAAGCATGGTAAATGACATAATGCTGCTCACCATGCTCACATGAGCTAACTGCACAAAGGCAGAGGATTCAAGACAGGAACCAGAAATGGTGGACGGACGGCAAAATTAGGTCAAGTCCTGAAGATGGGACTTTTCTGGACCACAATAAAGGTCATCTTATTTATAATATCCATACCGGTGATCAATCGTGATGGTATCGGGTGAGCGAGAGGATCAATCCCACCACCCGAAGCAAAGCCCCAAGGCACCCCCATTCCTCTTGCCTCTAGGGTCCTGAGTTGTGTCGGTGTCAATGATAGGATCAACATGACGGTATCGACATTGGTAATAATAATAGTGATTAAGTCCTTGATATAGAGCTGCTAACTATGCAGAATACACTAAGCATTTATATGATGCCGAAAATAGATCAACTGTCCATTATAATTAACAAAATTAATCAATGTTTCTTTAAGTGATGTAGATTCCAAAGATTTATGATCTCAGTGTGAGTGAGTTCACTTAGTAATCCCTAGGTGTAACACAACTCGGAAAAGAGTCCCGAAGAAACCCCCTCCCCCTCCCTCACACATATTCTCCTTGTCTTTGGGGTTTGGGATATATCCAGAGCCAAGTGAGATAAGGTACACCTGTCAACTAGAGTGTCATGATCTCACCGTTTGCAGTCCAATAAAGCACTCATAAACCAAAGACATAGCTTTTACTTGACTTTTTGCTCGACTAGCTATGTTTTGGCTACTCAAATGGTGAATTGTGATTCTCAGTGATTTGTTCCTCACTCAAAATTTAGATGTTTGGCTGTCTGTAATTTTTTTTCCCAATAAAATCAATTCGATTCAGTGCCCAAGTTTTCAAATTCTTGCCTGTGGAGGATCCAACTTCATGAATTTTATAGGCTGATCTCGTGACTATGAACTTACTATGGTCCAGATCCAACTACTCGGATGTGAATTTTTTTCACCGCATCCGAACGATTGATCTCCAAGGTAGAGTCCAGATAAAGTTTTTTCTGTCTCAATATTGTTACTTGAATTAGATCGAGAAATTTGCACAAGCCGATCGATGAAATATGTAAATCAGGTCGGTTGGGGGCTTTATTTTTGCCGTAGGACCTGATTGGTTCACTTTTTAGTGTATGTGAACTGAAATGATTCAAAGTGCGACCCTGAACAACTGCTAAAACTAAAATGTATGCATAAGAACGGGCTGCTAGAACGAAAACCATGAAACATGATCCGTATAGCTTATGATCCACACATAATTTTTTAAAATATTATGAGTTCCTAGGCATAAAATTGCCAACGCACGGTCATTTGCAACCAAAAGCAAAGCTCTAAAAGAAAAATTTAAGCTTCATGGGGCAGCCTCGGCTTGGCCCTACAACGCTTGACACCACAGTTCTCGTTAGAATGGCCGGACTTTTTAAATAAAGTTATGAGCGCCGATTTGTCAGCTTGAAAGTCGGCACTTCCCGTTGAAAAGGTAGGCAACTGTTTTCAAATCATTGGATCTCATTCTATCCCGGCATGAAAGCTCAGGTTTTGCGAAAAGGAGAAGTCTTTCAGAGAATTGCAGATCCTAAGGCCATTGGTTATTCATGAAATTCCGGTAGCTTTCGGGACAAATTTCTTTATCGGCAAAGCCGACGGGGAGAATTGCTGATGCAGCGGGATGGGACGGGACGAGGAGAGTTTTTCATCTTACAGTTTCAAATTGAAATGAAAATTAAAACTTCAAATTAATGTCTGGTGTAAGTTATTATAATTCTTTTTTATTAAATAAAGGATTTTAAAATTATTTTTTTTATATTCATAAAAGGACTTTTGCTTTTTTCACTTAGAATGATTTATGATGCAAAGTTGTGGGGCCACCTGTGACGTGTATTCACGAGCCACCCACATGGTCTACGGGTCCCACTTCACACTTTGAGAGGGGAAGGCAATACTGGCCGTCGGCAGTACACCGACGGTCTCTGCCTTTAACCCTTGTTAACTTTGCATGTGATTGGTTTGGTACATTCGCATCCATCGCTATCTTGCCAAATTTTCACGTACCACCTTTTATTTTTGGCATTTAATTGTAAAGAAGCCTCATTTTTTTTAAATTAAATTGTCACCGTCTGGTTTCATAAAAAATGCCAAATAGAAACCCAGTTCCTGTGAGATCACTGATCAGTGCTTAGTGTATTACTTCTGTTGTGAAGACATGACAAATGGGCAGATGAGTATCTAACTAGGACTGTAGAACGCATCAAGCGTTTGTGTTTTGATAGAAAAGGGGAACGTTTTAAGAATATGTCCGGCACCTTATTTTTCCTGTTCTATTCTTCTTGAGAATATGATTGCTGTTGTTTCTAGAGGAACAGTTGTATGTCTGTTTGTTGTTTGATTTGATGGAACGGGACAGACATATGTAGGTTGTCTGCGGTTTGATTGTGTTGTGTGAGAGGGGAAATGCATGCGGCTGCTGTCCTCTCTTTGTTTTTTTGCTATTCCATTGCCTATTTCTGCATGTATTGTTTGGGGACAAAATTTCACAGAGCACAAGTAGACCTAGGGGTGCACAACGAGCTCGACTCGTTTAAGCTCGACTCGCAAGCGAGTTCAAGCTGTTTAATCGAGCTCAAGTTCACGAGCCGACTCGTTTAACTAATCGAGTCGAGTTCGAGTTAACTCAAGTGGACTCGTTAAAGCTTGACTCGGCTCGTCATTAAAATATCGGTTTTAAAAAAACCAGTTCGAGCCTTAGCCGAGCCTTAATCAAGCTCATATATTCGAGCTTTAATCGAGCTCACGTATTCGAGCCTTAGTCAAGCTCACGTATTCGAGCCTTAGTCGAGCTCACGGTCAAACTCGAGCTCAACAAGTATGGATGACTGTAAACGAGCTTATCGAGCTTAATCGAGTCGAGCTCGAGCTCGACAAGTGACTATCAAGTCGAGTTCGAGCCAGGATAGTCGAGTTATATTCGAGCTCGTGTCTTACTTAGTCGAGCCGAGTTCGAACTGACCGAGCTCGGGCTCGACCTGCTTTCTGTTTAACAAAATTCAAACAAAGAAAGCACCCACGAACCCAAAAAAAAAACTCAATGGGAAAAGATCATGTCTCTGCCACAATAGTTTTAAGGGCAAGTTAGTGACAACCCGCATTTCGGCTCGCCGTACAAATGCGGCCCAATTTCAAATAAATCAAGTAAAGCCTCATATATATGTATATATATATTTCAGGTGTTATGTGGTCCAATGTTTGCATTACATTTTGAACAGTAATTCAAACACTCTTTGAGTGCTTGGCTATGTAACGAACGAAGATATGCATATGCCATGTTATGACGATTGTCTATCCAACATGACAAACATTTTTAAGAGAAAAATAAGGAGCATCTAGTATAAATTCACACATTTTCTTGTTTGTTTCTCTTATTCATATTCATTTATTTTAAATGAACATCCTGATTAGATGCTTGGGTGACTTCATGGCTAATATTTTATGGGCAGTTCTAGCAGAACCAGAGGGGTACCGAGAAATCTAAAAAATTGAAGCCTATCTAAAAATTACTGATAAAGTCCTGATGACCAAAAGGTAACATACTCAGCTTTTCTTCAACTTCAACTTCAGTTTCAATGAAAGAAAAGTACGCACCGTTCACCTTTCGACAAAAGTAGGCACTGCATCGCATTAAAAAGGAAACTGAAATATCTATTTGGCTGCCGATGTTTAACTATAATTCGGAAAAGGCCAGCTCGATTTCAATATCTGATGCAAGACTATCTTTTGCCATTTTCTTCTCAGGTTAAATGTTCAGTTTTAAGTATGATAAGGAATCAATACTTATTTTTCCTCCTTCTCTAAACCAAAAGAAAAGGGGAAAGCTTGAAATGAACAACTTTAGGTTCCCCTTTTCACCTTTTAGAGTAATCATGTAAGTCACGTTAGCCCGGCGACATAGCGGCTTCCATATCCACTTTTTTGCTTCAGATGTTTTAAGTAAGATTTTGAGATCCGGCTTTGATGTACTTAAGCAAGATCTTGAAATTTGGCTTTCATGTAAAGATTAGCTTCTCTTGGTGGACAAAACACTTGGTTTCCTTTGCTTTTCTCCTAACATTATAACTTTTGTCCCCTTTTTTTTCACCTTCAATGCAAGAGACCAAGTTTGATAGATGTGACCAAAATTGTGGGCCTCTAAGGCGTACACTTGTTTTCAGTTGTTTGGATTATTTTTTAGTTCAGAACCCCAAATGTAGTTCTCTTATTGGCCCCAAAAGTGGACAAAAAAAAGGACATGAACATGCTTCGTACCCATCTAACTGGGATTAATATATTAACTAAACCTGCTTGCCATTGGGTTAAACTGTCGGTTTGGAGTTTTTTTTTTTTTGTTTTAATTTTTTATCAAGGAAAATCTGCCTTTAGCACCTCAATAATCATATTTTGGCTTCAGGTCAAGCATCACTCAATTTCACAAGCTAGCTGCCGACGTTAAACTTGACCTTATGCATCTCGATTTTTCTTTTGTTTTTGGTCGTCGAAAGGGACGTTACCTTGGGGCCCTGAGCCAATATTTTCTATTTGGGAGCCCCAATTATATTTTTCAAAGGGGTTCCAAAATTTTTTGTAGATGCCAAATTAAAAATTTTACTCCATCCATCCTGCTTATCAGATCCATAGACTAACTTGTCATTAATTTTTATCTCGTGGGCATTTGATGCTCACGCTAATCCAGATTTCAGGATCTGCCACTGGTTTGAGTATTGCATCAGCACTTTTGTTGGTATCTCAACGGTCCTTCTGCATTGCAATATTATAATCCATACACGGCAATATAAAACTCCATTCCATTCAAAAGCATGATTAAATTTGGATCAGACCCTTCCTGACAAACCCTGTGACAAACCTAAACGTTCATTAAGGATAAGGATAGCGTCCTTTTCCACATAGAAGCAACGTTGAGCCCCACCATAGATATTCACATTGGCATGTAAAGTCTATAACAGTATATTCCGCACCAGATTGACATATTCCTATCCAAAACAAACAAAAGAGAAGGAGTTGAAAAGGAAAAACACCTTCACAGACTAGGCAGCTTACTAACCCAAGTGGGTCCACTTCTTGATACTTTTGCATTATACCGACAACGAGCGTGAAGTGGGTGAAACTAAAGGACACGTGTTTTACTAGGTGTTCATGTGCCTAAACGGGCAAAACAGCGGTTTCAATGGATTGTTTGGTAACTAGAACATTATGTAAGTGTTTTATAAATCTGTCTTAAAAGTAGAGATGATTATTATACTATTGGAGTTCATGTTCGATGACTCTTAATAAGGAGAAACACCTTCGCAGACTAGACAGCTTTCGAACCCAAGTGGGTCCACTTCTTGATACTTTTGCGCTATACCGACAACAAGGGTGAAGTGGGTGAAACTAAAGAACACGTGTTTTACTAGGTGTTCATGTGCCTAAACGAGCAAAACCAGTGGTTTTAATGCGTTGTTTGGTAACTAGAACATTATGTAAGTGTCTTGAAAGCAGGAACAATTATTATACCATTGGAGTTCATGGTGGATGACTCTTCCTTACATTCATATGATACTCACACAGTGTTTCAGTTACAAAACCGCCCTTAATATATGGTGGGGCACAACATATGGCTGAACCTAGGTTCAGCTCCGTCACAATAAGTATTTCAAGGGTTGGCTTGGGTAGTGGCCTACACCAATTACATAGTAGCTCCCCCACTAAATCCAAGTATTCAACCTAACTCTCACACCAATTCACTTACACACCAAACTTGGACTTCTAAGAGGTATTTGATATACTCAAAGTCATAGAATTTTGTAATCAAAGTGCTTGATTTTTTAAAATAGAATATGGAATGATTAAACAAACAAAGTATTTCATTTTTGGAATTAAGAAACTAGAGCCTAAAATTTTGATTCTTTTTCAATTTGAAGAAGTCCCAAATTTTCATTCTTCAATCAAAATTCTAACGGATGATTACTTATTTGCACTAGTTTTTTTTGTATTCTTTTTTTCATGCCTTCTCAACTATACGCACGATGGACACATGACCTGCCTATAAATTGGCAGCCTAAGAAATTCTAATTACTATTATGAAGTTGATCGATCCTACCGCTATCGCGCCACCCCCTAAACCAGGCTGAATGGAGTCTGCCCACGTGGTTAGTTCTGAACTACTCCAGCCACGAGGGCCGGACCAGCCCGAGCCCACCTCACCGAGCGCCCAAAAACGTCATCATTGGCTTACTTTTGAGGACGCCGTCTTCATCCCTGGAACCACTTGCCATCCGTCCTCGTGGGTTGGCCCCCCGCATTTTTCAGATTCCCGAAAGGTCACTCTCTAATAATGAAATGACAGGTGACCCATTCGGGTCGGATTGTTTTTCCAACTTGAATCCATTTCTTATATGCTCGAGAAACACAGCTAGATGTAACAATGTAATATGATTAAATTAATCTTAAAAGATTTTAGCTGAACCGGGTCCAGGTCCAGGTCCAGGTCCAGCCCACCTAAGTGTTTTCCTACGGGGCCGCCGATGAGGGTAAAAGGGTCCTTTTGGAAAGTACACGCTCGTACTTTATGTTTACTTTTTCGGGCTTCGTGGTTGATGTCTATGGGTTGTCGTTGTTGCTGGTGGTTGCTCGCGGTTGGGGATAGCCGGCTTTTTTCCGTTTCGTGGTTGAGGAAGACGCCTGGCAGCCACCGGCGGGAATGGAAGGAGGAAATATCGAGAGAAAGAGTGAGCCGGAGCTTTGAGAGAAGCCCCTCCTCTTCGTCGCGTTCCGGCTCTTGCTTTTGCTTCCGCTCGGGAGGTTGGAGAGGTCCCTTCTTGGATCTTTTTGGTTTCCCTTTGTTTTTCAGGTTCTCCGGACATGGGTAGCGCCGGAATGCGGGTGATCGCCGCCGTGGCCCTCTCCGGCTGCAGCCTTCTCCTCATGGCTTTGAAACGGAGGTGGATTCTCGGAGGCGGGAGGGAAGAGAAAGAGCCCGCCGGTTCCTCCATGGTGGTCTACTCGCTCAAGTCTCTCTGTTGCGAAGCCTCGGCTGCGGACGCCGGTGTCAACGGACTGACTGCCGGCGTCGTGCAACCGCCTCCTCCGGCGAAGTCCTCCTCAGGTGCGTCTGGCTTGATTCACGGGGAAATGGTGTTTTTTTTTTTTTTGGCTCTTTTCTTCAACTGTGAAGCGTTCGTACAGCTACTAGCCTTCTCCTTTTTCAAAATTTTTAATAATTTTTAAATTGCGAGGCTCTTTTTCTTGGTCTTCGCTTGCTTTTCCTTTTCAACTGCCCACCGTTGAAGCAGTAATCTTACAGTTCATCTCTTTCCTTTGCACATGAGGAGCGTCGGCTTCTGGCATGGACACGACACGTCTAAACGCTAGAAATTGTAGAATATCTCAAAAATGATAAATGTTTCTATATAAATGTTTCTATCTGAAGAAGTGAATTTTTTCATCTGGTATTAGGTTGGCTTTGCACCAAAGTGAGTAGATGGAGGTGCTGGCGCGAGGCAAATCTTTTGTTTCAGTTGTACCTCGCTACTCCCCTCGATATTAGGACGTACTGTTGTGCTTAAAGAATTAATACTCTTTCATTTTTTATGTTTTCGCTTCTAAGGTGCCCTACTACTGGGTTTCAAAGAATCCTTCTTGCCGCCAAGGATCACATATTCTTTTCACTGGTAGATATCAAGGTGTTGATGGTTAGCTCACAGTCGTGGGTTTTGGGTAGCATTGGGTTACTAAACCTGCAGCTTCACCTGAACTAATTCGGCTCGTAGAAGTTCCGATAAAGAAGGTTTACCAACTAAGTTTTGAGCTTAACACACCAAAACGCAGAGAAGGGTGTGCTAGAGATCTGTATATTGCCGATTACTTAGTACAGAACATGCGTTACAATTACAGTGAGGGGATATTTGAATGGTGGATGGTGTAGATGAACGTCGGCGACGTATGGTTGACTGTCCACTTCCTATTCAAATACGGTATCTAAAAGTTGCTTTCCCTCTGTTTATTGCTCCCTCACTACAGGGGCAGAAGTTCCCCTGTACTCTCTCTGTTGTTCGTATTGTACCTTCATTTACTTGTTTATCTATCTCTTGATCTTTATATATATTTTGGTCGCTGATGAACTGCCCTTTTTATACCAAACATATGCTTTCCATAGAGGCCAGAAATTAAAATTAATCAATGACTTACAGCCAATTTAGGCGATGAAAAGTTGGTATTTTGTTTCTTTTTCTAAAAACACCCAGCTTATGTATAAACAAACAACGAGGATAAATGGAGCAAAAAAACAAAAAGGGGGAGAAGTCCAGCATATCTTTGCAAATTTAATTGCAAATATCTGCCACTGGCTTTTCTTGTTGGATTGCAACATGTGGCAGATTATTCTGCTTGTGATGCCTTACATCGCTAAGCTGGTGACGGGAAAACTTTTACCATAGGCAATGGAGACAAAAAGGTAAAAAAAATAGTTTTCCTGAACAAAAGAAAAAGACGCACCGCTTTTGTCTGTTTTGGTCTCCTCCGCATCCTCCTTGACAATCTCAATCAGCCATCTTATGATAACGATGAGGAGGTAAGCTGTTCTTGCACCTTCCCTTTTTTTTCAGTTAGTCATTAGATCAAGCCTGCAGTTCGAATAAACCCATCATCAAAGACGATCTGTTCACAGGACATTCTGTTCTTGAATTTTAGGTACTTTTTTAAGTTAAAAGGCAGTGATTTCTTATAGAAATGGCTGTTCCTCTACCACTGGTTCACTACTTCACTTCTTTTATGATTTGAATGTTTCCAATGTACTGAAGAAAAGGAGAAGAACATGCGTGGAAAGATTTTCTGACGTCTCTCGTTTTGTGCATGTGAAGGCAAAAAAAAGAAGGTGAGCTTCTCAGGGGATGTAGAAGAGCCAAGCAGCAACAATGTTGAATACAGAGGGCGGCACGTACGAGTCTCCACCGGGAAGAGGAGGAGAGAGAAGAGAATGGATCTTTCGCGAGTGAAGCCGCAGTCGGCATCGAGGTGCGAGTTGCCGGCGAACCGGAGGGCCCTTTATCATGCGATGTCACAGTTCCATTCGCAACGAGCGACGGCCGTTCTATACGCTTAGTGCGTGGGTTTGGATTTTGTGGATGTTGGTGGTGTAATTGGCAGAGTTTATGAAACTTTGGGGTTTCCACAGTTGCTGGTCTGTTTGGAAATGAGGAGAAGATAATTGGAATCTGAAAGGTGAATCAGAATTTATTGCTTGGGAGCTTGAATATGTTAAGTTGTATTGCGTGGGACGGGATTTGCCGTGCCCCAATCTCTTGGTCTTCCAGCACAACGGCAAACTCTGGTATATTTTAGCTGGCAGAACCAAATTTGGATACTTCTTTTCGTCTCCAACCTGTACAAGCTTAATTTGGCAGCCAATTTTCAAGGAAATGCCACGACCTCCATCAACTTCCGTCGACTGCAAGGATTTGCAAAATCTGATAGCTTCAAGATCCTCAACTAAGATATGGAGGATATGGCATTTAGGTATGTAAAGATAAACTCCTAAAAAGAGAAACAGAACAGTGAGTATGTGAATTTTCTGCATCATGGTAGGAACTGCCAGCTCCCCTTCTCAATTGTCTGCTATTTGAAGTGGGAATTCGCCCAGGTGAAAATCAAATTCTACGCTCTGGTAAGAGGTGTGAGAAGATACGGCGAATTCCCCTCTGATTGCACGAGGAGATGAGCCATGTAGAACGTAGGATATGATGCTTCGACTAAGGTCTCCCTTGAATTTCTTCTTGTGTCTTTGCTCAACGCTCCTGTAATGTTGTGTAAGAATTCTCTTCCATATCATATGTATATTTCTTTATAATTTTGTGAGAGGATAACATCGTCTGTATCTTAATCCCCTTTGTGGTAATCTTGAGTTTCAGTGGCCGTAGACATGCGGCCGAGTTTCAGCTGCTTAGGCACAATAGCGTGTCGCGCCTCTTTCAACTTGCATGTCAGTACTTCTGTTCTATATCAGTACTTCTATTTTACAGCATAGGGAGTTGATACCATCAGAATTTAAAACGAAATTGGTCGCACTCATGATGGTTTCTCTGTCGAGGCGTATTTGATAGAGGGATTCCTTTCATCTTTTCCTGATCCATGAGCTTCAAAAAAACTGATATAAGCTCTCTCTCTCTCTCTCTCTCTCTCTCTCTCTCTCTCTCTCTCTCCATATTCCTGCTTTCCCCGTTCCGGTCCTTCGACTCCTATGGGCGACATTGATGTAATGTTCCATGTTGGCTACGTTTTTTTTCCTTTTGGCCAGTCATGGTATTGCTTGCTGTTTGTTTGGTTTCTTCAGTGCACCAGATAGTTAAGAATGAAAGCGATACGAAACGACATCCTTGCGGGGTAAGAAAGAAAAACTGTCATAAACACATCATCTCGAAACACATAAATGAGAATGAAAGTAATACAAAACAACATCCTTCCTTTACAGAAAGAAAAACTACCATAATTACATAATCTCCAACAGTAACAAGTCTTTCTGTTTATACTTCCATGAAAATGAGAACAGGTCAATTTCTTGGTGTGCGCTGCCGTAGTGCTTTTGGGTAAACGGCTCAGTGTTTCCTTTAGGCTCATGGCTTAACTGGGGGTCGATGTGCCAAAATTTCAAGTTGTAGGACACGCAGAGGCATGTTTCTATTGACTTTATCGTGGAAGCTCACACATCAAGCATGAGCTTGCATTAAGTAAAGAAATCATGTGATCAGTGTTTTGAAACCACGATATCATAAAGAAAATAAAATGCATTTATAGTGCATGTAACTACCACTAAAAGAACTTATATTCTGATTTTCTTTCAATTCTGTAAGGCACACAGATTCTGGCTTCTTTGGTTTCTTGTAAGCGTGGCCAGGGGTTTGCTCATATAGGGTCTTCGCTTCATGTTTTTATGGCCATAATTTAATGAATTATCAATATCTTCAATTTAAATGTGCCTTGGCAGAATAGTTTTATAGGTTTTCTAACCATATAATGAAAGAAGGGCATCATAAGAACTTGGAATTGAACACTGTTGTGCAGTCAGTTGGCCAGGGAAGTAAGACGTTATAAGAATCTGTGACCATCTCAATTCTTATTTACAAATGACAACAAACAAAGGGCAGACCCAACGTCAATGATGAAGTTATATTCATCAATGAGTGAGATTTCTCTCTATTTATTCTTTGATATGCAAGGATAAGAAATGATATGCAGGATTTAACTTCTCTTTTACATGCTTATTTAATTTTGATTCCTTATTCCATGTGAATTTTTCTGGATCTACGAGTGCACGTTTCAAAGTGTCAAGCCCGCTAGATGGTCATGTTTGGAAGTGCTCATCTCATTTCATCTGCTCTCTCATTTTCCCTCATTTTGTTAGCCATGATATAGAATGAAAGGGCAAGAAACTATGAAGGTGTCGTTTCAAGAAATATTGAATCTGATCAAGGACATGCAACAAACCACAAGAAACTATTTTCTTGGCATCTCTTTCACAATCTTATCTTTAACAAATTATAGTTTTAAAACCTTTTTCTTTTGATGGATAGTTATAGAACCTGAATAGTTAGAGAGTCATATCTTTATATATAGCTGAACCAGTTGTGAAGTTCTTCCCTGACCTTTTTCTTTGTTACAGTTTCGACATGCCCGCAAGAGGAGTTATATTGACACTTATGGATACAGACATAGCATTCCAATGAATTATACTACACACAACACTTTATATGTAGCACAATTCATATATATTTACGTTGATATGATTGGAAGGTCCATCAACTTTCGAATCATATTCAGCAGATAGTCACTTTGACAAGCTTCACCAATAAGCGAATTGCTGATTTTTCTGAAATTGGGTGAAATAGTTCATCTAACGTTAATAATGTCTACCACAAAGAACTAGGAGTCTTAGATGTTTCTTCTTGGGCATTCAGCTGTCCTCTGTGAAATTTTCTTAGATTTATCTCTCCAATCATTGAGAACCCATGGTTGCTACATTCTGATAAAAGCACCCTCACCATCTTCAGTAGCTTCTACGTATGCACTATATTTTCCAACAATAAAATGTATTTTCTCTAGGGAATACACGGCATTCTTTTCTTTTCCTCCTCCTCCACCTCAAAGCTTCTCTCTCTCCCTCTTTCTCTCTCTCTCTCTCTCTCTCTCTCTCTCTCTCTCTCTCTCGTTTAATTTCCATCCTGCTTGGCTTTCCTGGGCTTCCACAGGTGACTCCTTTAGCAATCCATGAACCAAGGGAACCAACTTAACAACTGAGGCTGGCACTGGTTCCTTTTCCAACAACTAATTAGAAGAACGTAAAGGTTTATAGAGTTGCCTAAGAGGCTAAGCCTACTTTTTTGCTGCATGACAAAGGCTTTTCTTCTTCTTGTTGCAGCAGACTTTGATCAAAGGATTTTACTACATTTAATTAAGTGCTTGATCAAATTTTTGATATTTGTTTTTCAGGATTACTAGATAAGCATAGGAGTTCTTGCAACAAATGCTTCCACATTCACGGTGAAATTTCAGCTCCTGTTCTTTGCACAAGAATGCTAGTTTTGAATCAATCTTTATCTTGTAATTGCTAAGACATTGTATGAAAAAGGAAAAACAGGTGAAGCTACTGTTGAACCACAAGAAGGAAAGGTGGCCATCACAGGCAATGAAGAGAGGCACTTCCAAATCAAGAAGGAAGGACCCATCTTCTATAATGTATCAATAAAAGAAAGAATGGATGCATTCCAAAATTGTAATCAAGAATCCGTTGAGAGCTGTACACATAAAATACAGTGAAACCTCAACACAAAATTATGAGCTGTGATTGGGAGAAGGGGGTGTAGGTTTTATACCGAACCTCTATAATTTGAGTGCCAAATTTCTTTTTTCCTCTATGCTCTAATATGGCATCAAAGCTCTACCATAAAGGGTCTCTTACCTTAGCTTTGTGCACTCTGGTTTTTACTTCTCTGGTCTTACGCCATTGAGAAATCGTTTCATCATGGTATTGTTGGAACCACGGCATCATCAAGTTCATCTGCATCCAGCGATTCATCTCAAAGTGCTGCTCTGTAGGCTAACCTGCTACCTATTGCACCGGTGCCAACTAGTCTTCTCTCACATCAGATAACCATATGGCCTGGGAAAATCAACTTTTGCCTTTGCTCATCTCATATAATCTAAAGGGATTTGTCAATGGAACCAAAGTCTGCTCACCTGAGACCATTTCCAGTGAAGGTAAGGACGTGCTCAACCCTGCCTCTAAGCCTGTTGGTAAACAACCTAATAAAGCTGCCACCAGTAAGAATACTTTTCCACCATGAGCTCTATATGTTTCTAATGTAGGTATGAATCATGCAACGTGGTATCCCGATTCCGTAGCCTCACACCATGTGACAAATGACCTGAACGCATTATCTAAGCATCCTCCTTACCTAAGCATCCTCCTTACGAAGGAAATGAAAGACTTCAAGTTGGAAATGGCACAGGTCTGCGCATTTTTAATCTTGGTTCCTCTTACTTTCCAAAAAATGGTTCTAGATTCTTGCTTAAAGAAATATTACATGTCCCTCATATTACAAAAAAAATTATTTCATTTCATAAATTTACTAGTCTCTCAATCCAGTTCAGAAACTCAATACAGGGTTGTTGCAAATGCCACTGCAGAACTCATGTGAGTCCAGTGCATCCTTCAAGAGCTACACATTTCCCTTCCATCTGGACCCATTCTCTGGTGCAATAATATAAGTGCAACCTACATGGTGGCTCACTCAGTCTTTCACAGTTGGAGCAAAACACATTGAGCATGATGTCCACTTCGTTTGCAATCGCATTTCCAAAAGTCAGTTGCTAGTTAAACACACCCCGTCCTCACATCAACTAGCCGATATTCTGACTAGACCTTTTTCCATCACTCCGCTCAGTACCCTTCATTCCAAATTCAATGTCGTACTCAGACCGTTGAGTTTGTAGGGGGGATGTTAAGACATTATATGAAAAAGGAAAAGCAAGTGAAGCTACCCTTGAACCACAACAAGGAAAGGCGACCATCAAAGGCAATCAAGAGAGGCACGCCCAAATCAAGAAGGAAGGACCCAGCGGTCTATAATGTATCAATAAAAGAAAGGATGGATTTTTTTCAAAACTGTAATCAAGAATCCATTGAGAACACATATAAATGATAACGCACCAGCTCACTCCAAAAATTCAGGTGCGTCTCCAACGGCTCATAACTCCAGGAAATCAGGCGTGGACTGCAGGAAATCAGGTGTAACTAAGATGGCAGGAAATCAAATCAGCAATGTGCGTCAAGAGACTAAAACGCATCTTGATAAGGCTCCAGCAATAAAACAGAATTCCAGCAAATTAAGAGCAACAACTATGGAAGCAAAGCCAATCGGACGAGCAACGAAAACGCCTCTTCACAATAATGAAAGATTTCAGGAGAATGACAGTTTCTCCTATTCAAAACCAAAGGAGAAATTCAAGGAAACTGATTCAATTTCGAATCAGACATAGCAATGTATAAATACTGTATTAAGGAAACCAGATCATCATGAAATTGATGACTGAGTCGTGGAAGTAGGAATTTTTTTCGAACCACGTTAATTCTTTTGTTCATCATCTTCATCCTTCCTATTTCTTTTTCATGGTATCAGAGACAGGTTAACGGATTGTATCTGGAGATACCACCATCAGATTTTCGCAAGGTCAGTGCCATTCTCTTCCTGACATTCCTAGTTTTCAAAAGAGCTACTGCACGCAAAGATCCGAGCTTTGAGTCAAAATCGAGAGACCTGCGAAGACAGCCCTGTTTCTTGACAGGCTGAGACAGGGTGCTGTACCTGTGACATAGAGAAACTACTCTCTATTTAGTTACTCCTGCTGAACATACCAGACATCGGATCTCTCTCTCGCTGGTGCCATCACGTCACTGACATCCTCAGCATTCCAGCAAGCTTGAGAACACGATTTTCCGCCTTCCCTACAGGGAGAAACGAGCCGGCCATTGAAGCACATCTTCACCGGCTAGTGATCTTTCAGCTGCAGGTGATTCCCTGCTGAGTTGCTGTAATAGTCCAAGAAGAGGACTGCGAGTGTGTTGATCCTGAACGAGGACATCTCGGTCATAATGGCAGCATCAACAACATCAACAATAGCTAAGTATCCATACCCTTCCGCGATCAACGTGGCCAATTTTGTTTCCATCAAATTGTCGCACAAGAATTTCTTGCTATGGAAAACTCAAATTCTTGGACTCATAGAAAGTCAAGATTTACTTGGGTTTATTGATGGGTCGATTACCACACCCACCTCTATCATTGAATGCATTGAAAATGGTGAAGCTATGAGACGACCAAATCCTGATTTTTTAGCATGGAAAAAATCAGACTGTCTTCTAAGAGGATGGCTCACTGGGTCTCTCACAGAAGAAGTCCTTGGGCTTGTCGTGGGACTTGAAACCTCTGAACAAGTATGGAAAACATTGACCAGAGCATTCGCTCGTGAGTCAAAGGACAGAGAAATGATGCTAACAAGAAAACTACAACTCCACCGCAAACAAGATAAACCTGTGACTGAATATGTTACTGGTTTCAAAGCTATATGTGATGAACTTGCAGCGATTGGGAAGCCTCTTGAGGATGACGACAAAGTCTTTTGGCTTGTTAATGGTCTCGGACCAGGATATGAGTCGTTTATGACTTCTATCCTCAAGCCACCGGTTCCCTCATATCTTGATACAGTGTCACTACTTCAAGGGCATGAAACAATGAAGGACTTACATGCGGGAGAGGCTAGATTGAACAACCAAATGGCCTTCTTTACACAACAATCCACCAATCAAAACAACAGAAAACGATACAACAATAGTTGGCGCAATATCAATAGCAACAATAGTCGGTTCAACTCCAAGGGACGTGGGTTCAATCCAGCAACTAAGACTCAAAATCAACAAGGATCGGCCAATGGAGAGACGAACAAATCCAAGGTATCATGTCAGATTTGTGGCCTAAATAATCATAATGCCTTTAAATGTTATCACAGATTTGATCATGCTTATCAACCACGTGATATGTCACGGGCATTTGCTGCTATGAAAATCGCTGATCCAACTAATCAAGACTGGTTTCCTGACACCGGAGCAAGTTCTCATGTGACCGATGATCCAGGTAAACTCAAAAGTTGCATTCCATATAAAGGAACAGACAAAATCATGGTAGGAAATGGCCAACATCTTGATATTACACATATTGGAGTTGCCGATATCCATGTGGGAAATCGCACAATTCCTCTAGACAACGTTCTTGTTGTACCCGACATCAAGAAAAATCTGATTTCAGTTAGTCAACTTACTTCTACTATGCCTTATGTGTTTGAATTCTCTTCAAATTTCTTTGTTATTAAGGACAAGGAGACCAAGGAAGTGATTGCAACGGGGTCTAGAGAAGGTGATTTGTATGCTCTCAAGCCAAAACCGAAGAATGTGTTCTTTTCAACACGGTTTCGATCAGCTTCGTTTGAAGTGTGGCATGGACGTCTTGGACACCCACATCATAAAGTGTTAGACTTTATGACTGCAAATAAGTTGATTACGATGACAGAAAATTTGCCTAAATCTTTTACTTGTGCCAGTTGTCAGATGGGGAAGGCGTGTAGACTTCCTTTTCTTCCTGTTGATGATGATTGTGATTCTTTGTTTTCTAAAGTACATTGTGACTTATGGGGACCAACTCCTATTGCATCTTGTCAGAATCTAAGATATTATGCTTTGTTTGTAGATCAATTCTCTAAATATTCATGGATTTATCCTTTAAAACGGAAATCTGATTTTTTTGCCAAGTTTCTTGAATTTCACAAAATGATTCAAACACAATTTGATGCAAAGCTCAGAGTTTTTCAAAGTGATGAAGGGGGCGAGTTTAACAGTTTGGTTCTTACAGATTATTTAAAGGAGAATGGCATCAAACATCAAAAATCTTGTCCTAAGACGCCAGAGCAAAATGGTATGGTGGAAAGAAAACATAGATCGGTTACAGAATTAGGTCTCACTATGTTATTTCATAGTCATCTTCCAGCTCAATATTGGGCCGAGGCCTTCTCCACTGCAGTTTGGCTTATCAACCGACTTCCATCACAAGTTTTACACATGCAAAGTCCGTATGAGGTGCTTTACAAGAAACGGCATGATTATTCTTGCCTTCGAGCTTTTGGATCTAGATGCTATCCTTACCTTAGAGGATATACGAATCATAAGTTTCAGCCGAAGTCGTTACCTTGTGTGTTTATTGGATATAGCAACCATCATAAAGGGTATAGATGCCTATATCCTCCCACTGGACGTGTATATATCTCCTGTCATGTTGTGTTTGATGAAACTTATTTTCCCTACAAAAACACCATGCCAACTCCTAAGCCCATAACCTCTAATGCTGACTTTGTATCGTTTTCAGATTCGTCCAATGAGCCTTATCTTGAATCTCAACGTCTAGCCCAAATGCATAATACCGAAGAGCCTTCCCCTTTGCCACCTATACCTGTACCAGCCCCTACGTCACCTCTCCAACTCGAGCCACTCAGTTCACCATTAGTCCCATCGACTACCTCCTCCTCAACTCATTCTATGACTACTCGATCCAAATCCGGCATCATAAAACCTAATCTTAAGTATGCCCTTACCACTTCATCCATTCCACTTGAACCATCTCATTACACCCTTGCCCTTAAACACCCAGGCTGGTATCAAGCTATGAAAGACGAAATGGTTGCTTTACAGGAAAATCATACTTGGGATCTCGTGCCTCGTACACCAAACATGCATGTGATCGGAAGCCGCTGGGTTTTCAAAACTAAACTCAAAGGAGATGGGCAGCTCGAAAGGCTCAAAGCGCGTCTCGTAGCACAAGGATATAACCAGGTTCAAGGTTTGGACTTCTTGGAATCTTTTTCCCCAGTGGTCAAATTTGCTACTATAAGAATCGTTCTTAGTCTTGCCCTCGCATTTAACTGGCCTCTAAAACAATTAGATGTCAAAAATGCGTTTCTAAATGGGCATCTTCGTGAGCTGGTTTACATTGAGCAGCCTCCTGGATTTAAAGATCCGTCCAAGCCAGCTCATGTATGCAAATTAAATCGAGCTCTTTATGGATTGAAACAAGCTCCTCGGGCGTGGTACGACAGATTTGCACAATTTTTATTCTCTATGGACTTCATTGCCAGTGTCACCGACGCGTCTCTCTTTGTTCGTAGACAAGAAAAATCGGTCACTATTCTATTACTATATGTTGATGATATTATTCTTACAGGAAATTCCCATTCATTTATAGTGTCATTCCTCGTCACCGTCAGACAACAATTTGCTATGAATGATTTAGGTGATCTGAATTATTTCTTGGGACTTCAAGTTGAACGGACTTTCAATGGCTTGTTTATGCATCAGTCTAAATATGCTCAAGACATTATCTCTTGAGCGCAAATGCAACAATGTAAAACAGTGAGCACGCCTATTACTGTCGGTTCCAAATCTTCTGAGGAAATTGATCCACCTTATTCCAATGCTACAGCATATCGAAGTCTTGCAGGGGCACTTCAGTACTTGACACTTACACGGCCAGATCTCTCCTATGTAGTCAATTTTGCATGTCAATTCATGCATGCCCCAACGATGAAACACTTTCAAATCTTGAAACGCATTATACGTTATGTTCGAGGCACATCTCAATATGGTATCCAGTTCTATAAATCCCAAGATTTGACTCTCCGAGCGTACTCTGATGCAGACTGGGCGGGCTGTCCAGATACACGCCGATCGACTTCCGGATACTGCACATTCCTTGGTCCAAATTGTATATCCTGGAGCTCTAAGAAACAACCGACCGTTGCTCGCTCGTCCTGTGAAGCTGAATACCAGGCTCTCGCCGGAGCTGCTGCTGAAATTAAATGGCTTACCTTTATTTTACAAGATCTCGGTGTCTATCTCTCCAAAGCTCCTATTCTTTTGAGTGACAACATTTCAGCACTACATACCACTATCAAGCCAGTTTTTCATTCACGTATGAAACATTTGGAACTTGATTATCATTTTGTTCGTGAACAAGTCGCATTGGGAAATATGAATACTCAATTCGTCACAACCGAAGGTCAGCTTGCAAATCTTTTTACCAAACCTTTATCTCAGCAACGCCTCACCTTTCTCACTCAGCATCTTGGCTTACGTATGCAACCTTCCCTTCGGTTGAGGGGGATGATAACGCACCAGCTCACTCCAAAAATTCAGGTGCGTCTCCAACGGCTCATAACTCCAGGAAATCAGGCGTGGATTACAACTGCAGGAAATCAGGTGTAACTAAGATGGCAGGAAATCAAATCAGCAATGAGCGTCAAGAGACTAAAACGCATCTTGATAAGGCTCCAGCAATAAAACAGAATTCCAGCAAATTAAGAGCAACAACTATGGAAGCAAAGCCAATCGGACGAGCAACGAAAACGCCTCTTCACAATAATGAAAGATTTCAGGAGAATGGCAGTTTCTCCTATTCAAAACCAAAGGAGAAATTCAAGGAAACTGATTCAAATTCGAATCAGACATAGCAATGTATAAATACTGTATTAAGGAAACCAGATCATCATGAAATTGATGACTGAGTCGTGGAAGTAGGAATTTTTTTCGAACCACGTTAATTCTTTTGTTCATCATCTTCATCCTTCCTATTTCTTTTTCAATAAAATATAGTGGAACCTCAACACAGAATTATGAGCTGCTATTGAGAGAAGAGGACTTAGGTTTTATACCGAACCTCTATAATTTGAGTGCCTAATTTCCTTTTTTTCTCTATGCTTTAATAATAATTATCACCTTTACGTGTGCTTTTAACTAACCAGAATGTCGTAGCAATTCAGATATTGGTCAGTGAACTTCGCAGCTGAAATTTGGTAAGATGTTAGTGCTAAAAGGTCTTATACTAGCCTGAACTTGACAATTGCTTATTCTATAATATGAGATTTGACATATGACAGACAACATAACTGCTGCTTGGAAATTCTTGTGATGGTAAAGTCTTGAATCAGAACTATTCAAACATTTGTTCTTGACATTAGTGATCGTTTTTTTATTAATTTACAGAGAACACTAACTGTCCAAATCATGTGGTTTCTACATTGGCAGTGTGGACGCCTCTCTCCAATCTTTTGAACTCTTCGCAGAAGCCCATTGTGCTAGTACTGTTGAGAATGTTCGTTGGTATTTCATTTTACGCATACCGTTAGCTCTTGTGGAGATTCTCTATTTCAAGGTCAGCAATGTCTTCAACCATGTCGGTACTGGTCATTATGGTTCTCCAATTTTCTGTTCTATATATTCATGTACTTATAATGTCGCTAAATGTTATATATATTCATCCATGTCAATACCTGTTAGGAAATTTTGCTAAGATAAATGAGATCGTGTGCATGCCTAAGCAGAACTTACACTGCCTACTTCTGATCATGAAGCTAGAGTAGACAGTGAAGAAATATGATGTCACATTGTAAATCGAAGTTGTAAAAATCAGAACGCTGTATGTAGTTATTTTACTTGTAATATGAGATGTAATGTATAATAACAATGAAACAATTAGTGGTTTTGTTTTAAATAAAGGACTAGCAGTGCTGCTACGTATATTGTTGGTGCTATTTAACATACATTAGAAAGGAGATAGATCTATATAACTGTAATGTATTAGAAGCAGGTAGGACAAGATGGTAAATTAGATAGTCGCCCTTCAATTGTGCTAGGTTTTTCGTAGATGGATTCATTCATTGACGATGAGACATTATCTTCTTGAAAAGATTAAAAAGCACTTTCATATCCGGCTTTCGGAGCTTTAAGCTGTCTTGGGACCTAAGTCACTGGACTCTTCTATTTTACTGCCGCACCCGAGTCGCATCGAGTCGGGTGCGCACCAGACATGGGTGTGGCTCCGACTCACACCCGAGCCCAGTTAGAATGTCATATTATTAAATTACTTATATAATATATGTTGTTTTGATATTTTCCTATACAATACAATTATTCAAGTATGTTATATACATTAATAACTAAATTGTAATAATAATATATATACGTTTATTCTGTTATTTATATAATAAACTAAAAATAATAATAATAATAAAATATCCTCGCCGCACCGTCGCACCTAAATTTTTTAAGATGTGCCGCACCGGCACTGGCACCCGCACCCCGCACTCTGGTGACATAAATTGGGACCTGGGTGAAGTACGGTGTACCTATAAACTTACAGCTCAAGGGAGTACCACTTATGAGAATCAAATGAGGGAGACACATTTTACATGTCACCTACCTAACCAGCTATGCTCTACCCTTTAAGTGGTGCCTCTGCAAGATCATCGATGGCAGCAACAACTACAATGGTACTCGTGACTTGTTTTCCTCATGGAGGTTACAGTTTCTTGAAATTCTTGTAGATTCCTTATTTCAATATTTTAAAAGAATATTGATATTTACAATTATTTTATATATTCCTTCATGATTTTATTTAAAAAATGAGCACATTTTTTTTAATGCTTAGTCATAACCAATTCAGCTGATCCTGAATTGGCAGTCTGACTCATTAAATTTAATTTCTGATTTTTATAGCACCGATAGGTAAAAGAGGCTATGCAGCCGTAGGAATTTTCTGCCTCAATCATAAACAAAGAAAAAATGAGAACACAGTTTTGACTTAAAAACTGCAAAAAGGATCCAAACTTAGCTATTGTACTAAAAAATGAAATGGTGACCCATGTTCGATTGTTCGTCACGCATACTGTTTATCAATTAATTTCGTGATGACAATCTGCAACTCATTTCACAATCAGTTGAATAATCAAATGTATTAATTGGCAGATATTTCTCCAGTTGATCTTCAACTTGGTAGAAAACGTTACTAAAACCTCTTCGCAATGGCTGCGACCCTTGAATTAGTTCTGCACTTCCACATTATTAAATCTTGGAGTTGCCCTACTATTTTATTTAATGATCTTCACGGTCATAACTTCTAATTAATGCAACTTGATCATGTGCCATTTTAATTTTAAGTTGTGCTTCATTCTATGTACCTAACCCGACCTCGATTGAAAAAGAAGAAAAACAAATATATAATTTATTCACTATATTAAAAGTTCTAGTTAGCCTCCAGTTTATTTAATTATGTTTTGTGCGGTATATTCCTTGTCAAATTTCCTACTCTTAAAACAAGTTTTCTTCCAGCAATGAATTACCTTATTATCGTCGCATAAATAATAAATGCAATGATGACGAGTTGATGCCGCTTCATGAACTCTAAAAAGAATTCATTCCAGGTACACATACGTTGTATCATGCTTATTTAATTTATTTGAATATTGGACGAAATTGGAACTTGTAATCAACTTGAGATTTTCTTTCTCATTAAATAACAATGGCACCGTCTAGCTTTGTTAGAAGTTCAAGATGCTCAAGTTGATTCCTAGCTACAGTTGTTTACTAATTTTATCTTAGTATTGAAATTGGATGCTTCATCGATGTCCGGGAAAAGGGGAATAATTAAACGATCAGGATTTGGCGCTAACGTTTTATGTCGAACAACCATTTTCACATTGCTTCTCTTCTGTCATCATCCCTTGTTTTCTCATGGTAGAAGGATTAGAATTAACAATTAATGGCAGCCGCGTTTCGTTCTTGAGGCGCATAAACCAGAATATCTGGTTACTTGGGGGACGTTTTAACGTTGCCCATAATGCATCGCCTCCGAGTTCCGAATAATTTTCGATCTCAACATTTTCAAACAGAGAAAAACTGACTCTGCCATTCTTCTCCTTCAATCTTCTATAACTTTTTCTCTCATTTGTCTTTTGTTTCTTGATCCAGCTTTAACTGACCTCGAGGGAAGACACAGTAGAGGTTGGAGCCATCTGTCAGTTCGTTGGCAGTTGCAGATTACCATTAATGGCGCCCCCGTGAGCGGGTACCATTGATTTCTGAAGTTGAACAAAAAACTGTTGCATACAATCCTTCCGCACAGAACAAGAAACAGAAATTAATATTCGTTTCTGTCAATTGAGATTTTAAATTTTTAGAGTGCAGAATTCGATAAGATTCAGGTCCAGCACCGCGCAGACTTGAATATATTTAATTGAATGGTGAATCAAAAGTCACTCAGCTTGCTCGTTCGTAAGAGATGGTATAAAGAAACACAAAAAATGATTGGTATTGTCGTGTATTATTTCACGCTTTTTTTTTGTTTTCACCGCAATCGTCGATCAATTAGATCGGAAGGCCTTCATGAATGAGCAAGGATTTAAAAAAACATAGTGACCACCGAAAGGACCGTGCAAAATGGGCGAGTGTTTCGGTCTTACCAGACTTACGAGTGCCAGTTGTTATGAACAAGTTGTGCCGCTTTCCCCGCCAAGCCACGAATTTCTGCCATCCGTAGCTTGTATAAACCACAAAATAGACAACGGAAGCGTCAGAAATTTCCTCAATTTCATTCGTCCCATTTCGTAGACCAGACTCCAAAATCAGAGAAGGGGTCAATCTACACCAAAGGGCACCAGTCAAGTCAATGATTTAGCCTTGCATGTATTAAAGAAATGAGGAAAACCGCTGTCTTCCGTTCCCCTTGAATCCGATGTTTTTTTAGCAAATACACAATGAAAACTCCATCAAACAGTTTAGGCTGAAAAGGAAACGGCTGAAACTTTTGAAGCATTGTAAGCCCTTCGCCTAACGTGATCAAACTGCTGAACAGTTGCTCTAACTTTTGCAGGTGACACTGCTGATCAGGGATCTCTTCAGGTTTTAGAATTAAGAACATACTATACAAAAGAATGTCATCAACTACAGAGACTACATATAAGCATTTAACGATTGTCTTTACAATATTCCAGAAGATCAATTTCCAATCTGGGGTTCCAAGGATGAGAACCTCAATCTAAACGCTGCACTGCCAGGGAGCGGCATTGATAATTGATACTCTCAATCAAACCAACCCTGCCTGCCTGCCTTCCTATAATGCGTCACCCATCAATACTCATCAAAGTTCAAAAACATCGATGCAAGATGATGATTGACCAGCTAGAGAGAATCACGACGGACGATCACATATTCTCAAGTATGATCCGATGTCCCTCTCCCCAATGCCTCCCCTTTAATTTCCTGATTCATAAGAAAAGTTACCTTTTGCATGGTAACTCTTCCTCCATGAATCATCGAGAAGATCCTGTTACATATCGAATTAAGAAGTGGATGTAGCGGTGGAGCCTGATACTCCCACCCTCTGCTTATTAATTGTAGTAGTTAATAGTTTATCTGTTACTCTTTCACCAGATAGTTACGTTCCATGAATTGTTCTAATAAGTCTTTTCCCGCTTTATCTCAGTAACCTTTGATATTGCGATCAAGCTGATTTCCGACCAAGCTTATGAAATATTTGATCACACAATAAGAACATACAACGAGGGACTGAATAAATGTTCATCAATGAAAATGGATCATGAAATAAGATATTGCATCTTACCACTGTATTCATGCAACCATAAATAATATTGGTGTTTGATGACTAGTAGATGATATGTCAAACTAAATGCTTTATTAGATCATTTTGTTTGTTATTCTTCAATTATAAGTTCTTCAATTCATGTGACAGTGATTAAAAGATATTCTCCAGTGAGTCAGTTCATTGTATTTTATCAGATATGTTTAGTGTATTCGGTGTCCATGTCGGCGATATTATATATTTAGTTGACCATTATAACATTTCTCAATTTTTGTGTCGGCATTATTTTCAGCACTCTAATTCGTCTTTAATATGATCAATACAATGCAGGATCGTAATGAAATCATCTAATCATTAAGGCATATAATGGTATCACAAAATACCAATACGATACCAAACACCAAGCTAGTACAGTCCATATTTCACATTTTCGCACGCAGTTTTTGAAGGTTGATCTTTTTATAAAATTTAATTAGGCGTTTTCACATCATTCAATCATCCCCATTATATGTATTCGACTACATCGTCTTCATAGTCACAGCTAGTGCCGCGCAATATATATGTCCTCAGAAAATGAGAACAAAAGAAAATAGGATATCCATTTTGCTCCAAGTCCAATTTGGAGCGTGAAAAATATAAACGTACAAATCTAATTATGGGGATGTTGATCCATAAATCAAGTTTGGACCAATACTAGTTTATATTTCAAAACTAATACAAACTAAGATGAGTCTCTAATCCTAATATTGAAAATTATTCAAAAAAGGAAAGCATATGATTCCCATTCAAATGGAGTTTATTACCTAAGGGAGTGTTTGTTGGTCTTGAATTTTGATTCTAGAATTAAAATTCTATAAACAAAATCCTACCTCTAACTGGAATTGGAATGAAAACTCCAGTTATAGTTTCCCTTTGTGATTGGTAGTCTGGAATTTTAATTCTGGAACTGAAAATGACGTGTTTGATAATCAAGGGTTAAAAAATCTATAATTGATGAATTAAAACCATCACTATAGCTGCCCAAAAGAGAAATGGAAGAAATTCTAAAATTCTGGAATCATAATTCCACTCCCTAGGGTAGAAATCACAATTCCAAAATTTTGATTCAAGAATGAACCTACAATTCAGGATTCAAAATTCTTTGTTTGATAATGCAATTCCTATTTCATTAAAAATGTGAATATTAATTTTAGAATTCCAAAATTCCAGCATCATCAGACACCCCCCAAAGGTATTCCAATAAATTTATGCGCATAGGACCATGAGATCCACAGTGTCCTGCCCTGAAGATCACGAGATTGATACGAATCTATACAATTAGCATGTTGAATTGTGTATGCATCTGATAAATGGTATTGGCATCAACTTATTAACCATCGTTCTTAAAACAAACATTGTGTCTACATAAAGTCTCATGAATTTGGGGCAAACCATTTACGGGTTGTTTGGAAACAATAAAACATTGTTCCTGCCTCATGATCTGCCCTAAAAAATATGAAACATTTTAACGAGTATCCCATGAATTTGTCCTATACTTTGGTGTAAATTCATTGGATAGAAACAGTGTGACCCATTAGGTTAGCGGTAGATCACGTTCAGTTACTTGTTCATGACCAATCTCATCTGCCTACTTCATTCAAGCTTTGGCATCACCAAGATGATCCTTATGGAGCTGAATGTCGTTAGCTAAAGGCTAAAGCATCCTAATGAGGATCAAGCAGACTTATGTTGACTCCTTCCAACTTAAAGAACGTCCTTACCATGGGCATCCGTTTGGCAGCTTCCAATCTCAGGCCCGGTTGTCAATCTCACCACATTCTGCATACAAGAAGTTCAACAGGGTACAGGGTGTACCCTAAAGATAAATCTTGTCCTGTTCAGATTGTGACTTGATTTTTGTCATGGTATCTCTTAGTAGTCTAGTCATATTGGTAGAATAACAAATAATGCAATTATAAAAGCTTTCATATAGCCATGAATAGTCTCAAGTTTACACATCAAAAACACCTCTAATTAATAGTTGAATTTTTAGCTGGATTTATTACATGGACAAATCGCACATGGATGATGAGACTTCGTTTATTTTCCTAGGGACAAGAACTTTGTGCCTACATATTATACCTGTTTTTGCTTGTATGGAGATTTGATGACCATGGAGCTTGAACCACAATTACGTGTCCCCTAAAAACTAGTTTGGACGTAGTAACCTTTACTGCATTATTTTGATAATATAGTTCGTCAAACGGTTTAGAGTGGTTTTGATGACCCTTTCACATATTTTAGTTAGTATGCACTAGTTCCTGATCAAGTACGCATGCTATAGAAATATGAACATGAATACTATTGTAGCATGATGAATATATATATGTATATATATATATATTCATCATGCTACAATAGCATAAGTAGCTAGCTATTAAACTCTCATGATAACGTATACTTTCTTCTTCTTTTTTTTTGTTCTTCTTTACCTCATATATCAAATTGGTGGGAACTATATGATCCATCGATTTGAAAGAGCTTGGATGGTTGATATTAGGTTGAGAAAAATAAAAGCCAAGTTCTATTTTCAAGAGTCAGAAATATCCTCGTAGGAGGAAACAATTCAGGTTCCTCAATTGAGATCTTTGCCTTCTTTCGAAGAGTATTTATTTCTACTCTTAAAAATGCAACTTGGTTTCTATTTTTCTTTTCAACTGGTATGTCATTTAATCTCCTCAAAATTGATGGCTGATACGATTTCAATCAAATTTGATATATAAAGGTGTGGTGGGTATCTTTTTTTCCTATATATATCCATCCGCTGATTAATGAACTCGCAAAATTGACAAGAATAGTAACTGTTCAAAAAGTTGGAATCACAACTAGCTGATGAATTCAAAGATCAAATTCTGATATGGCAAATAGAAGTCTGGATAAGAAGAGTGGATAAACTCGTAAGCTGTAAGTGCATATGCATAAGAAAACGTTCAATTCATAATTCATGAGAACACAGTCGGCAGACCTGCGAATGAGGACTCACCACCGACTCCCTCGATATATATATATATATATATATATATATATATATATATATATAATGCTTGTGCTGAAAGGACTAACCCCAACCACACATCCTTCCCAATGAGGTGGAGAAAATCATTTTCCCGAATAAGAGAAGGATTGGAATGTCTGTGGAATGAGGACAAATACACCAGCTAACTCACTGGTTCGACAACCAAGAAAAAGATAGGGAGAGAGAGTGGCAGAATAATTTAAACACGTGCATCTCCTACTTGAGGAGGGAACCGGTCGTCGTTGTTAGGTTTGGACTGTTGCAGAGTCCCTTTCCGATATGGACGCTGGCGTGCGACAGACGGTTAATCTGACGGACTGCCTCCCAACCTGGGTCCCCTTCTTTCGCCAAACCATTGGCTGCCAAGATGGTTTTCCAGCCTCAACCCACAGTTTTATATATATATATATATATATATATATATATATATATATATATGAGAGAGAAAGGAAAAAAAAAAGAAAGTGAAAGGAAATGATGATTTGATTATTAAAACTACTCAGTCATTTAACCACGGCCTTTCAATAAAGAAGAGAAAAACAAAAAAAAAATGTGAACTAAAACAACATGACAGAAATACCTATCATTTTTTCTTTTCTTTGACGGTATAATGAGATCGGACGGTTATTGAATGGCTAGGTGACATTATAAAGCCAAAGTCACAATTATATATATATACATAATATATATAATAGATTTCTTCATCCAAAGTTAAACAAAAAAAATCTTCTATCCTCTCATAACATACCGTATGAGTAACATGTTTAATCATACCTACCTAATACAATGTATTGAACAGCCATTACTGGAAGGAGCTCAAGCTCAACAAGCCCGGAAGACTTCAGTCCCATATATATAATCACCTAATGATCTTATGGATCTGTGCACATGATGCAGGGTGTGTTCCTGATATATGTGGAATAACTAAAAGTAGAGATTTCGATTAATTTGATTTCCATTCCATATGCAGTTTCACAATTATATCAGAATTCAAGTCCAATATCTGATTGAAATCCAGGAAATGTCCAACTTAATTCGAAACTCGTTTACAGAGTAAGTTCTGGAGTTCGAGTAAAAGGTAAATAAAGCTGGTTTTTTTACTATTGTACATCAAATATTAACTAAAAAGGCTTATTTTACTGCCATGTTCAAATTGTATTACTATGATTAATCAGAAATCATATTAGATCCAACTTCAGTGTCTGAAAATTAATAGGATGCAACTTACCTTATCACGTATTACATGATGTAGAAGTTATTTCCTATTTTGTTTATCGTAAACAAATGTTTACATACCCGAGTTCCAATGCTTTAGAAGACGATAATGTGACTATTGTTTCTATGATTTGTACGTAGTTTGATGTTCTCTCCTCCTTTACGATACTGTGACGATTGTTTCTAGGATTTGTCTATAATTTGATGCTCTGTCCCTTTAGCATTTAATGTAAGGGAAAATAAGCACAGTTGTTATGGTGTCATTTTATATACATACATATATAATTTAGAATTGATAATTATAATTGAAGAATGCACATGATTGATACC
The DNA here is from genome assembly GCF_008831285.2 of Nymphaea colorata. NCBI lineage: Eukaryota > Viridiplantae > Streptophyta > Magnoliopsida > Nymphaeales > Nymphaeaceae > Nymphaea > Nymphaea colorata. The sequence goes on along the minus strand of NC_045147.1, from coordinate 12,576,106 downwards.
AACATAAAGAAGGGCAAGTAGTAGTAGGTGCACTGTTGAATTCAGATGAACAGAATCGATCGACGTTAAAATAATATCGTTTCAAGCAATGGTTTTAGTGGTTTTGTTGGAGAAACAATGGGCAGTGATAGTATTAAATCTGATGCTACGATTAGTTTATTTCATGTCATGAGTTGTCGGTCCTTGGAGGGGCCGCTTCGTTCTTTTTTTTAACAATCCCGACATATTCGGTCTACGTTTCTGGTCAGACTGGTTCGAACGTGAGTGCTGCTGACAGTAAGACCAGCGTCACAATTGCCCTATATATATATATATATATATATATATATACACGAAGCTTTTGTGTGTTTTGTATCACAGTAAATATTATGGTTATTGGACAGAAATATGCAACCAAATATCAGATGGACGAAAAATCTGCATGGTGAACAAATTAAACTTATTAGTTGTCCTAATAGTCATTTCTTTACTACACCTTGCATCAAAATAGAAAGTATATTTAATTACTGGCAGCCTGTGGTCCGTTTATTATACTTTCATTGTGTTCTTAAACTTACTCATTGTTTTGATTAACCAAAGTCGATTATAACGCGCCTGGATATGGAGAACAACGGCTGGCCAATATTTTAAATTAAAGTCTTCGCATTAGGTCCCATCATGTTTCAATCCTTGCATGATCCGATGAGCATCGGCCGGTGGGGACTGATACTGCTTAAACTCTCCAGTTATAATAAGGGAGGAAGAAAATGGCATTTTGTCGACCAGCTTTTCCATAAATTTTAAAGATAAATTTTAACTTCAAAAGGCAATCTCCCAAACTACAAGCCTTCCACCTTTTCGAACATAAAATTTTGGCCAAAAGGTTAGGTCGAGATTTCCTCTTTCTTTTCTTCATTTTTTTTTCTTTATTAAGTTTCTGGAGCGCAACTCCTCCGATTGCAAACGGTAGGTAAAAGAAAACAACTTGAGTTTATGTTAAATAATATTTTAACATATGAAGCAACTAATGCAAGGTCTAGATTGTTACACGAGTTCGGTTTGTGGCCATACAAAAAACCAGACAACTTGAGTTTATGTTAAAAATATATTAGAGGTGAATATGCTATAACATGTTGATATATATATATATATATATATATATATATGAAAACCAAAACTTAGGTGACTTTGGGTAAGTCAATATGATCAATAAAAATACATCTAATGATCCACATATTCCGTTTTTAATAAAATCAGACCAACCTAATGCACCATGTTGGAGGGGACTGTTTGGCCATAAGGTGTACGATTTAATCAAATTGGGAGACCGCCAGCGACTTTCGTGCAATTCTCACGTTTCTTAATGCTCGTACTTACGTAGCTTGGCATCCTATAAGGAAGATATCTACACTCGACATGCCTCCTATTCCACGGCTCGATTTTTTTCCTATAACCTATTGGTCTTCAATATTTAAAAGCTCGTTACTTTCAAAGTTTAATATTTACAATATAAATTTTCTGAAGATGCTCACCACCATCCTCATGTTTAGTTTACAACTTAAGTTAATGCAACATGGAGTTGCGTTTCCTTACTCTCTTTAAAGCATACATATATACCTATCCCACCCTAGTTGAGCATCTTAGTCTTGGGTAGTCATCTTTTGAGGATAAGAAGTTAGCCACCTAATTTCTTGGAAGATGGGTGATGGGTAGTTTGGTAGTAGGAACACTTTGTAAATGTCTCATAAATCTGAACCTGGTTATATGTACTGGCTCTTGTGTATATTATGTACTCATAAAAATGGGCTATGGGTCCAATGAAAGCACGCTAGGAATACAGTTGTCATGCCTCAAAAGCTGCACACAGCCGTGCACGTAACTCCTCCCGTAAATCTATCCCAAAAAGTGTGGTACATTTGTAGAACTCTGGAACATTCCAATCTTTAGGGCAAATTCATATAAATGTCCCTATTACCAAACAACCTCCAAGTGGCAGAAGCACAGCGAACCTAATTGGGGATTGTTCTCTCTTGTTGGGTACTGACTAAAGTACTGGTGAGTTTCATGCACACTTATAATAGTTGGACAAGCCTTGTTATATATAAAGTGATCTATGACTCCCACATCGCTTACTGCAACAAGACTTTATTTACCCTATTTACCTGATGATAAGCTTGTATGGGACCTCACGGATGTCACCACCCTTGACAGCAGCACTATGTATGACCTCCTTAGAGCACGTAAGAATGGAAGACAATGTTGTGGAAGACAATGTTGTAGACTAGCATTGCCTCATTCTCTTCAATTTGGTTCCTTTACCATGTTTGGCAAGGCATGTAACAACTCAGCCCACTCTTTTAGAAGGCTTCAGTCTCTTGTTTGATGAATCTCAATTTGTCCCCTAACCGTTTCTATTTCAATCCTAAGAAGATTAAAAACGAGGTCAACAAACCACTTAACAACCTCGTAAGTTTCTCATGATTTTCAATGTGGAACTAAACTTATTAAAGTGTGGCATTATAACCTCGTCTCTTCCTCTTAAAACACACGCGTACCTACATGTAGGTCTGCAGGTAAAAGTATTGAACCATGATCTGACCTTATATACTCCAACATTGGGCTTGAGCGTTGGTCTGATGGATCCCAATCCACCGGCTAGCAGCTTCTGTTCCGACTCAAAAGTGTTACAAACAAGGGCAACTGGCCATTTTTTATAAATTTAGCCTCGTGTCAAATATTGTTAGTCATTCAAAGGCTTATAAATAGGTTGTTTGTCAAATATTGTGAGTCATTCAAAGCCTTATAAATAGGTTGTTAAGTAATTGATTGTTTTGGTTCTTAATCCTTTTAGTTTAAATTGAAACTATTAGATGATTGATTGGGAAGTCGGTTGTTACAAGACAAGCTCCTAACATTGCACAGACATAAAGAACTTGGTTTTTCCTAAGATTGCAGAGACATAAAGAACTTGGTTTTCTTTGGCTAATAAGTGTAGTATGTGGCAATCTCGAGGAAGAACTGACCTATCATTTATTCTAAAGAAATTTTGGATATTCTTCTTGGATAAATTTGGGATTATCCTCTCTCCTATTACCAGTGTCGAAGAGCTTATGATGAAAAGGGTGACACGTATGTACCAAAAAAGGGTGACACGTGCCTTTAGAAGAGATTTGCTAAATGAAATGTGAAGAATGGTGCCAGCCCTAGTGGTAGCCTATTAGGTTGCTTGACAGGATTCTTTCCATAGTTGTTCGCCGGAGTCTTGGGAAGATATCAAAAGCAAGTGGGTGGGAGAAGGAGGTGGTTAGATTGGAAGGAGAAGAGGTAATGTTGTGATTTGGAACCTAAAATTCTTCCTAGATGAAGTGAGTGGCCAGGTATCAGCTACATCAATTGTGTAAGTACTGATCATGCTCGAAACTGGGAGGACAAATAAGATAGATTCTGAAACTAAAAGCCAAGTTGGATGCGTAGAGAGATGGTGTTAGCTTGTGGCAATTGAAAACCCCTGTAGATTTTTCATTTTTTAAGTTTATATATGACCATATTCTTAGACAGATTCAAACTCCCTTTGCACCAATTGATATGCATTAGGTTCGCATATGCACTAACCCTAGAGGACCATGGGGGAGAAGAGGGGGAAGGGGAGGATCTCTCCTCCGGCATCACAGCCCCATGATGTTTGCATTAGACATTTGATTCTCATTGTTAAATGCAACCGAGCCATTGACGTCGTCATATTGCTCCTCTCAAACCACATGGTCTCGCCGTGGGCAGGTCTTGAGTCTCTCCTCATCAGTTATATATAAGAGTTTACTGATCGATTTTTTTTTCTTCTAAATTTTGTGTCAGTATTTTTTTAGCAATAAAAGCGACGGCAGAGCGCTGCCCGCTTGGTTGCACCTGAAGTTACTGTGAGTTAATTTGTTTTCCATAATATTATGGTGATTCTCGCTACAAGAAATGGGTGGAATCAGTGACGCTGAAAAAGTGCCTCAAATGCGCTTTGCTAAATGACCATCATACAGTTTCGTACTTTCATCACGTAATGCTGTTATGCATAGCTAGTAAAGAAGATTTTTACGAAAATGTTTATTATGTTCCACATTTTGTAAATTAACAAGAAATATGTTGATACTCCATCTCTGTCAGATTCTAGTCGTCGAAAAGAAGGAACATATTTTGAAGCTTGCACAACATGTGTTGCAAATTTCTCTTGATTCTTACAAAATTAGTCATCAAATTAAAAACCACTTGTGCAGTCAGCCTTCTGCTGAAAAAATATCTATGACAGCATTAGAATCACGTTCTCAATATTCAAATACTTTATTTCCCCATTGTACCCAAATCAAGATAGCTGTGTTAGGGTAAGAAGTACCCATACCTACGGTTGGTTTAATTAATCATTTTCACATTTAACAAAATCCTAGCACAAAGCTAAACACAATTTTCAGTTTCAGTTCCGTCAGCTGGTACTAGACTAAGATATGTGTTACTATCAAGTGCCTTCATCACACGAGTCCCCAAAATTAATTAATATAAGATCATTTCATTTCCAGTTTATTTTCCTTTCATTTTCCTCCTAAAGAATTAAGGGGTGGATTCGCATAGCTGAAAATAAAATAAAAGACATGCATATACCGACTAACAAGTTTTGTCTTTATCTAATCTCAAAATCTTTTTTTTCTGGTTTTTTTTATCCCTATTATCCCTACAAAAAGTTTTTTTTGTTTCTTGTCATTATTAAATCAGCTTTTGCAGTTAGATGCATTGCATTGGGACACACTCATGAGTAAAAGCTGCCTGGCTGAATGAATGACTACAGTATGGGAGGATCTACATACAACGATCAGAAGAGGGATGCTATGCATCAGAAACAAAAAAAACGCACAAAGAACTAGCAAATAGAACCGCTAATGCCTTCGATCAGCGCCAATATCAAGGAACAAGTCAATCAGCAAACCAAAACCATCAAAAGACAACCACCCAAGCAAATAGAACCGCTAATGCCTTCGATCAGCGCCAATATCAAGGAACATGTCAATCAGCAAACCAAAACCATCAAAAGACAACCACCCAAGATCGTCTGTTGCTAATCTTCAGTACTCAGCACCATACCAAGAAATTGACGAGTTTTAGTTTTCAGTCAATCGGAAGTCGGTTCGGATGGGGGACATGTGCCTGTCAGTGCATTAAAAAACAAGAAACTTGCAACTGAGTCAGAGCAAGTGGAGCCAAAGTTTCGTGTTCCAGGACAAGAAGGGTACTGTGGTAGATTACATTCCTAGGAGACCATCAAGTTGTTATAATCTTTTCCCAAAAAAAAAAAAATCAAATATTAGATCATTTTATGTAGCTGATATGCACAATGGCCCCAGCTCGCTATAAAGATCCATAGGCGAGCACTTGTCATGGTGGGATTAGATAATGATTCCAGCCAGTCTCGAATAAAGCTTCCCTGTCACTCAAGTTGCAGAACCTATCATTTAATGTTGGCTGTCCGCATATGGGTGATGAACTGCATGTAGTCTTGAAGGGGGAGGGTGCCTGGTAAACGGGTCGTAACAGACGGTCCAAGCGGCTAGCTAGATCATTAGTTGGTTCAGAAGAACCAGACAAGTGCAGTAAATTTAAGTCCCGTCTTGCTTTTTACCGGATTAGTTTGGCAGTAAAGATCGCTGCAGTTTAACTCTGTAACATGATGACACTTATGTGACCACTTTGAGATTGGTTGGTCACTGTTTGAGGAAAATGAAGGCGGTGAGCAACTGGCTTGTTCACATGCAAGTAGAAGAATCCTGCGCATGGCTTTCACTATTGACATGGGCAAGCAAGTGGAAGTAAATATCCACTTTTCCTGATCAAGGATGAAGTGATGATTCATATGGTTTTTGATAGTTAACATAGGTTGATGGTGAGGAGAATGAAGGAGGTCGTGGAGATACAGTGGTTGGTGGTTCCCTAGGAAAGAATAATTGGTGGATAGAGAGGAAAGAAATTGATACTAACTGCTCTCTTGAATACATTTATTGTCCCGTATCTCGCGATTAAATTATGGAATAAACTATGAAGAGCCACCTCAACTTTTAGAACTTATCTCTTCATCCGTTTACAGAAGCCAAAAAAAAGAGGGAAACTTGCTTAAGAACGCTCCCATATTAACCATGACAAATTTGGAAGGATGGCATTCATCAATATCTATTCAAGAACAAATATAAAACGGCCGAGCCAAGAAGATTCATTGTCAATCCATCAGGCCCTGTTCGCAATCAATTAAGGAAAGAAAAAGAAAGAAAATTCGTTATCCTGTCAGTGTCCTGTTTGGGTTTGATTAATCCATCTAAAATTAGAATTTGCTGGGAAAGACAAAATCTATTTTACCCCCATAGATTATTGGGAAGGTAACCGAGATTAGCACAGATCAGAGATGAAAATTAACAATTTACAGCACGCACGGTCATTTCCTTTATGAAGGGTTCAAGAAGTAAAGTCCTACAGATCACTTTCCTGAGGCTTTAGTTCAAGTAGAAGAAGAATTTTAATGCCTTTCCAGTTTTCTCGTGTTGATGAATCCTGTGTCTTCTTCGTTCCTCATTCATGCTCTCTTGTCTCTATTATTTTCGGCCTTCTTCATATAGTTATTATCCTCCTTTTTTCCATATTTCTCGACAAGGAATCGTCCAAGTTGCATTCTGCAAAAAAGAAGGGCAGAAGGAAATGCCATCTGAATTGGTGCTTTTGAGACACCCCCATATAAATAATGAACCCACTTGTTCAAGTTGGGCTGCTCATTTTCAGCAGAGGTCGGTCCAAAAACATTCATAATGGTGATTCAGTAGGGCACACAGGCTCAGTTACTTGAACCAACTTGATCGCTTTCTCGTTAATGACGTTGAATTCCGTGATACAACTTGCAATGGGAGGCCGGCCAGGCTCGACCAGACATGGTTTCAAGCGTCCGGGCCGCACCATGAAAGCTCATTTTGAAAATCTAGCAACAAATATCCTTTCGCATATGAATCTCTAAAGGTCGAAGCTTCACTTGCGCAAAGGGACAGTTTGATCCAGTTTGGCTAGTATGAGCTTAAGTTGGTTCGGTTCAGGACTCCCCACCAAAATTAGCTAGGTTTGTCAAACTCAAACCAGTAGGAGTCTCAATTGAAAGGCCGAAAAGTTTGCCAGACTGAGCCAACTCCAAGTAGCTACTTGTAAAAGCTTCTGGTTCTCATGAACTGTCATCTCGGTTTGTGCATCGACGTCGGCGGTGCAGAAGGAGCAAATACGATTGCCCTTCATTCTGATAAAGGGGGTCAACACGCACACGGACTATGACAAGCAAATGGACGAAATTTTCCATTATAGAAGAACTGTTTGGCACAAATTGCGCGAGCAGAAAAACGAGAAGGCCTCCTTTTCTCTTCTTTTTTTTTTAGCTTCCATTGGTCGCTTGAGCAGCTGTACTGTTTCTTTATGCTTTCTATTATTAAAGGAAGAGAGAGAGAGAGAGGACAAAAGGGTGCGGCCCTCATAGCCTGCGATTTTGATTTTGCAGTTCTGATTCCCTCTTTTAATCTTCAAAAAACCATCCAACTTCTTTCTGCATACGAGACTCCCCCATATCAGGATTGCTTCTAATCGATAAGTAGCCTCTGCACTGCCTCCATTTTTAGAGACCACCTTCCTTCTTTCTCTTGCTACCGCTCAAAAAACCTCTCTCTCTTGTATGGGGTTTGGGTCTTCCAGGGGGAAGAAGACCAGAAAGACCATGAAGATGGAGAAGGACGACAGTGACAATAGAGGGAACCCATTCAATGGTCTGCCGGATGAGTGCATCCTTGAGATATTCAGCTTCAACCCTGGCCCTGCAGATCGTTGGCAGTGCGCAGCGGTGTGCAAGAAATGGCTTCTGCTGCAAGCCCACATGAAGAGATCAGACTTCAAGATGGAGCCGCCCAGCCAATCCAGCCGCCTGAGAAGGTGCCTGGAGGGGAGCCATGCAGTGGACACAAGGCTGGCTGCCATGGCCGTCCGCAAGTGGGGTAGGGGCATAGTTGGCGACCTGAGTATCAGAGGTGATTTCTTGGAGGAGTCGAGCTGCTTACCACCTTACGGCGTCACCGACCGTGGGCTTGACATAGTCGGCTCCGGCTTCCCTTGCCTGAGATCACTGTCCCTTTGGGGCTGCCTTCATATCACCAACAAGGGTCTGGTTTGTGTCTCGAAGGGATGTGCTCAACTAGAAAAGCTTGATCTGTGCGAGTGCCCTTTGATCACAGACGAGGGCATGGTGGCTGTGGCCAGAGGGCTCAAGAAGCTGACCACATTGAGCCTGGACTCATGCCAAAGCATCGGAAACATCAGCCTCAAGGCCTTTGGGACGCACACCCCTACGCTACATTCAATATCAGTGAAGGGATGTCGCCTGGTGGGGGATGAGGGTGTGCTTGCAATCCTAGCAGGCCTGCCCAATTTGAAGAGGCTCAGGCTCGCCCAGCTCCGCTCAAACCTGCACGCAGTGCTGGCAATATTGCGGCACTGCAAGACCCTAACGTCCCTCTCGCTGGAAGACTGCAGCTTCCAGTCTTCCGGCGCCGGCCAAAGGGATAGCAATTGCACCATTGGGGAGGACCAAGGGGTCGGTTTCCCGGAGAGTCCTAGCAGGTGGGGATTGACTAGGATCGGAGCTCTTGGAAAAGAGTGTGCCAACCTGAAGAATGTAACCATTAGTGGGTGCACAACATTGAATGATGAGGAATTGATAGAGTTAGGCCAAAGGGTGGTTGGCCTAGAGAAATTGACATTAGAGGGATGTAAAAGGGTTTCTTTCAGTGGATTGGTGGAGTTCCTTACCAGGCATGCTAAGAACTTGAAGGCTCTTAAGTTAGTCAAGTGCAGCAGGGTTGTGGAACCAAGAAACTGGTTGCCTCCAACCTCATCACCTTCATGCAACAGATTAGAATCCCTGACTGTTGGGTTCTGCTTCAGTCTAAGAGACGGTTTCTTTGGATGGCTTGGGAGAGTGTGTTGTAATGTACGTGAAGTTGAATTGGTTGGCTTAAGAGACCTCTCAGATAGGGGAGTTACAGGCCTGCTCATGGGCTGTGGTAAGAGAACCAGAACCTTAGATAGAGTGGGCTTGAATGGTTGCAGTGGGTTGACGGATCTGGCCATCCTCGAGATTGCTCGTTCCTTTGGTGCGGAACTTAAGTCGGTAGGCCTAAGCGAATGTGTGGGACTGACCAGCCTAAGCTTGCAGATCATTGCATTTTACTGCGCAGAGCTGAGAGATCTAGACGCTTCTGGAAATGCTCTTAAAGATGGTGACTTGGTCCATCTCGATAGACTAGTATGGCTGACCAATTTGAACCTGAAGAACTGCCCCGGTCTCAGCAAGAAGGCACTTAATTCCTTTGAAGGGAGCCATTTTGAATGCGATCTAGTTTACTAGAAGTTTGGCAGTCGCAAATCTTTAAGAATTGTATCATACTCATCCTGACTCCTTTGAAGGGAACCATTTTGAATGCGATCTAGTTTAGTAGAAGTCTGGTAATCGCAAATGTTTCAGAATTGTATTATATTCATCCTGTATCAGAGGCTTATTGAGAGGAAGCTGTTTCCTTCTTTTTCTTTTTCTTTTCCTTTTTTTCTTTCATCAAAGATTAGTCACGGAAGAAGCTTTTGCATATATCCATTTCTCACTCTTTTTTTTTTGACGTTCTGTCTTTTCTCATCTTTTTCCTGGTCAGTGCGCCTGACAGTGGACCTAATGCTCTTCCACGAAGTGACGGATAAAACTATTGGTGCATTGAAATCTAGGAGACACTTGGCAAGGGAAAATGAGGTGGGGAGGAGCTCAAGGCCCACCTAAGCTTGATTTTGGGCTTGGCATAAAAAATATTCATATTGTAGAGCAGAGGCACAGGGTCCTTCTTCCCACCGCATCCAAAAGACTTAATCATTTCAAAGTAGCTTTATCCCCCTTTTTCTCCATATCCCAAAGCGACAAGGAAAAGCGAGAACATGACAAGAAGCTCCGGGAAGGAATGAAGTTTTAGTTCAAAATACCCAGTACTAGGAGGTAAGTTTTTATGTGATCTGTTCTGCCTCTTACGGATCTTTGCTTCCGTGTGACAATTTTCTCGCTTTTCTCTTGAAACGTCTAGGCGTCCAGTACTTCAGAATGGGCATAAGGAGCAGACTGCGTATTTTGGCAGAAGACAGGTCGTGATGAATTAGCTGCTCTTGGGTCAGAAATCAATGTGCTGAAGAGCAGTGTAAATGTACTTTGCCCAAAGTATGTACTTGAGCATTCCGGTAGATTGAATTAGTTGTTCTTCGGTCAGAAAATAAAGTGCTAAAGTCCATAGTAGTAGACGTACTTTGCCCAAAGAACGTATCTGAGCATCCAAAGTTATTGGGGCTACCAGCCTGAAGAGTACCCTTTTGGAGCTACACGGTGAATGTGATTTCCTTTTGATATTGGGTCCGGTTGGTAACACTTTGTGAGAACGCTCTTTACGTAGTAAGCCAGAAATTTTCCGGACACTAGGAGATACAAATGAGTGGACATGTGGATAAGGAAGAAAAAGGATGAGCACAACTATTGAAGCGAGTAAACAATTAGGAAGTAGGAACCGGGAGTTCAGAACTTATTATAATAACTATCTATCAGTTTATGTATATATTACTAGACATACCAGAACCGAGTAGTCCTGCTTCCCACCATAGAGCATCTAGCTGACACATAGCGACAGCACAAGTGCGATGCTTCCAATTTCCAAGCACGCCTTACAGAAAGTGGATTTAATTTCTAGGCCCTGAAAAGCACTGTTAGTCATGTTTGACGTGTAGAAATTACAGGAACGAGAACGAGAACAGTGGCTACAGATGAGGTTGCAGATTTTTGGAAACTGGTGAGAAATGTTTGTTATTCGGGCCGGATACAGGATTCGTTTTTCACCCAACTTCCAGTTTATTTGATCTTCTGAAGGCATTTGCGTGCTATCCCTGTAGCTAATAAGCTATATTTGGCTGAAAATGGTTACTTTTCTTAACCCAACTTCCAGAGTATTTAATCTTTCTGAATGCAGTAGTAGATTTATATTTGGCTGAAAATGGTTACTTTTCTTAACCCAACTTCCAGTGTATTTAATCTTTCTGAATGCAGTAGTAGTTTTGCATCCCTACATCTAATTTAGCCACAGGTTATACGTCCTATCACATCGGGCAGTATGGATCATATGCATGGTCGCCATAAGGATCGCAAGAGAACGATACCAAGAAAGAGATTCTAATTGCCTCCACTGAAAAACTTGAAAACGTATAAGGTTGCTTCAGTTCATGAACCAAACGTGTCTGAAAAGAATGTGAAGAATCCCCGAATCAAACTGTTGTCCGTAACTTCTGTGAAATACTCATCAAGTTGCTTCACGTCGTCTCTGCTCTTTCGCGCTCTTGAGTTGGCTTTGTCATTTTCGAGTTTCCTTGTCTGAATGCAAGAGTTTCCTTCACATCAACTATATGTATATATACAGTAAGTGCCTTGATGAAGTGAGCTCTCAGTGACATATGTCTAACTTGTGGATATTTTAAGCCATTTGAATTTCTGGAGCGCTCAGAGGCATTGAATTATGAGGTGGAAGTTCCTTTCTGGTTTGTCAGTTTATAAACGTTTCAGCAACGGCTTGATTGGAGGTAATGCTATATACGAGGCGAGATATAGACATTAGTTTTGCCCCGCTAGCTACTAGAAAATGCGTTTCCGATGCAAATCAATTTGTCGGGAGACTAGTGGAAAAATGCCTCTATAAGAAAAAAATTATATTTTTGAACAATGCTGTCAATGCACATACGTATGAAAACAAAAGCTACAGCATGATTACATATTACTGCCAATAAATCCTTAGATGATTCTCATCATTAAGAAGGTGACAGGAAGGAAATCAATGGGGTTCAATCATCAAACTATCAACGCGGATAGGGACCAAAAATAAATGATGTAATTAGCTACTTTTATTTAGCAGATATGATCCTCATTTTTTTTTTCTAAATTTTTTGTTGTGTGGTCAGATATATTTGCACAGAACCAAGAATCAAGAAGGTTGGCATATTTCCCACTCCTTTGGTTTTCTTAATGGCCCTGCATGATCTCATTTGTCCTTTTCCAATTTGTTTGATCAGTAAATGTATATCTTTTTTCAACTTTTTGTTCTTGATTGTATAATTGTTGACAAAGCCTTAAAAATAATCAACAAGGATGTTTAATGCGGTTTTTCGCCACTGAAGGCCACCATCAATCTAGAGTCGATGGTGTGCTTGGTAATTGACATTTATACATTTTTTGTGCTACATTAACATTCAGAAGATTCTTCTCCTATGACTAAGGGACTGTTACACAGTAACCGATTTGCCTCAGATTTGTTTTCCCAGATTTATTGCTATGCCAGAAGTTATCATCAATAACTTCCTGCACATTCAACAACTTCCTTAATGTTGGTATTTCTTTATCCTTAATAGTAGCATGATTATTTCCTTCTTGAAAGTTCTAGTTTTCTGTTCAGATCGCTTTGGTAAATAAGATGCCGATCTCTTTGCTGACGTCTAGATCTTCTTCAACACAAGTATTTTTATTCTCCACACTGCAGAATCCGTCCTGACTTGAGCCTCGCTTCAAAATCAAGATCAATCTGCTGTGCTCACTATGGTTTGGGATGTGAAGATCCTACTTTGTTATCAAGTTGGAAAATACAAAGTAAATAAAAATGATTGAAGGTGATTTTTTGCCATGACCGCAATCGATAGAGCGGTCATCTCTTTCCTATATATGCTCTTCTACCATGGATATCTTCTTGTTTTAAGGATCAATATAAGAGAATTACTGTCAGCATTAAACAGCAATTCCTTGATTTGTGCATTACCTTTAACCATTCCCCCCAGATCCATCGTAATCTCCATCTTACTGGGATCATTGTTAATGCCTCTTTCTGTGCTGCTATGTTGACCGTAACTTTACTGCTTTCAATAAATTATATATGTTCAAGAAAGTACACGAGCATAAGCTTTTTTTTCTTTTTTTCCTGTCTCTTGGAGAGAAGGAAGGGTCGCATCAAATTTGGGTGCTGCTTCCAAACAAGTTTGATGCAGCAGAATCACTGTCAGATCTTGGAAATTTGTAACTGGTATGATTGATACCAGTGTTCCGTCTATTAGCATGAGGATATCAAAAGGAATTAAATTATGCCGCTTCTACTTGGAAGGGTTCATTTGGATGTATCTAGAAAGTGTCATTGGGTATTTGATTGGCTCACTTAGTGCAAGCGTTATTCATATATGTAGCTCCTAATTTGGAACTGAAGTTATAGTTCTCACCTTAGGTTAATGTGCTATTCTTAAAAAATGACACGGTTTGAAAAAACCCGGTTTTTCAAAACGTGAAAACTTGACCTCCTCATATTATTCACAAAAAAGTTGGTTTTGGGTGTCTCTTACAAACACACAAACTAGATTCCCTAAAACTTGGTTTCAAGAAATTAAGTTTTTAGAAAACTGGGTTAAATGCGGGTGTCATCCAAAGGCCCGATCTGGTGAAGCTTATGGATTAAACGAACATGACATCCATGTCCAATAATGAGATGGAGGTGCCTCTTTAGAAAGAGGAGACAAAGAAATTTTGATCATTGAAACCCCACTGGTTCTAAGAAAGAAAAGTGGCGTCAAATTGAGAATCTTAGACCAATTTTCAAGTCTGCAACTCAATTTGTTTTGTAACATTTCGTGGTCGGCGCTCGTCTGAAGCTTTCCATGCTGAATGGCAGCTTTGGCCTCCTGGCGAAGGGCAGCATTATCAGATCCTGAATCGGCCCATTCGAATAGTCGAGATCATTCCCAAGACTATTCGATGCAGGCATCTGTTTTTAAATATTTTCTATAAATATTATATCATTTTCTATTATTTCTTAATATTTGATGAAGATTATGCGATGGATCAGTAGCTTCACCGCTTAGCTTCAGTTGCTAAGCTAAACGAGCTCATGGGCATCAAATTTTTATGATATCCCATCTTTTGATATGTGCCGTTCTCTTACCAACGAGTAGAAATGCTCTGGAAATCAGATTTTGGATCAGAATTTTCCAAATGCAATAGAACTGTCTACAGTTTTACACCCGTTGTGGAGAAAATTGCGCCTCTAATGCTTTTGTATATATAATAAAAAGGGAGAATTAGCCTTCCTCACTCCCGTATCCATCCATGACGTGATCCTCTTCTAATAATTTCTTCCAACTTCAGGATGCCAGACTTCTCTGCACAATCAAGCAAGCGTAAGCTCTGAGAGCAAGAGCGAGGAGATTTTAATACCATCATGCTGTTCTTGTTTGGCAACAATAACGTACTGTTTCTTTGTTCCAAAAAATAAAGTAGATTCATGAAACCAAGGATGAAGATAGATGGAGTCTTTGGGCCATGTGCCCCATAGGGCTAATCTAAAACTTTAAATCTATAGTTGGATTTAGGTAAGTTTGTGTCCAATTTTATGGGCAGTTCCACAAAACCCATGTCACTACCCCACGAACCTGGATGAGCTTTGTTGTTAACTATCTATTTAATGCCCCAGTAATATATGGAACGCTTGTCAAAAGTATTTCATGAACCTGCCTTACTTTCTATACTAGATTCATAGGATATTACAATGTGGTATTGTTGCCAAGAAGCAATGCAGACTCTCAACTTGGTTCGTGGCTTTCACACAAAAATAGAGCTCAAAAAATATTTGAGTTATATTTTCAAGAGTCATAATATCGGTCTAAGCCAACTTGGAACTGAGCAATTACGATTTTGAATGTTCTAAAACATAGACAGATTCCAGAAAGGAAAAGCTGGTTAATGTTTTAAAATTAATAAGTAAATATTGAATGATAGAGTTCTTCAATCAACAGTACTGGAACAGAAAATCTAAACAATTACTGAGTAACAATAAAGGTGTTGCAACACTAATCAAATAACAACTAGACAGTGCCAATTAGCTTAATAGATGCATTTACTGGATTGTCTTTGGATCCTTCCGATTGCTGCGAAACGTAAGGACATAGATTCAGGTGATAAAAAGATCTTGTCCCTCGTCAAAGGATGAAAACCAAATCCCACACCGGCTCTCAAACAACAAGACAAACTAGAAGCCAGAACCAGCGCGATGTCTGTAGCAATTGCTAGTAATCCTGATTTAGATTAGTAGTGATTGCATGATCCCATTGAGCCTCGACCGTAAATTGGGTTCGATTCACTATTATTTTTTGTTGAATCAAATCTGACCCTGATTCAAAGGCGAAGCTAGGAAATTTTTTGTAAAGGAAACTGAATTATAGTTTCGAAATTTTAATAGGGGTCAAAATATCATTTGTCAAAATTTTTATATAAGAAAAATGAATTTTTTTAATTTTTTTTTTTTTTTAAAGGAAACCAGGACCCCTGCTAGCCGCGTGGCTCGGCCCCTGCCCCGATCTGACTGCCCCATGTACTCAGCTGATTCAATCTGTCAGGTAAGTCTCTACTACAATTGATCAATTTATTTTAGATAGCCTGATGATGATAGATGTAGAGAATTATATAAAAATTGGCACATTGCTCAAGGTCAACCCAAGCACACCCTGACCAAGCTTGGTTCATGGACTTACACAACAAATCTCAGTTCCTCGATGAACAACAATTTTAGGGCTGTCAATGCTACAACAAGAAATATGGAGTTTCTCAGATGTTTGCATTCTGTGTTATTATTGGCTTTGAAATTAGAATTGATTCGAACTGGATCTCAACCACCAATTTGGAAGCGGTACCAGTAGATCAATCTCTTGGTGCACTTCCCTAACCTCATCGGCGCACAATATATTATTACCGCTTCAGTTTCTGCAATCTAAGAGTGATGCTCATGGGAGTTCTCTACAATTCAAAAGCTGAAGTGTGCCCCTTTATAATACTGGCCTCCCAAATACGTACAATTTATAGTTCATTGTCCGTGAAGGAAGCACTACGTCAAGCTTGAAGACAGTTGGGTAGTTTGGTGAGTAGGAGAAGTATTTCATCTTGTTGGATTGCCCAACAAGAAGACTGAAGCCCCAACATACGAAATTAAGTTCAAACGAAATTGTGCATGTAAATCGAGAAAACAAATCCGGTAGGATCTGAAATCCATTCTCGAAAAGCATAAATACAAACTTAGAAAAGAAAAACATAGACTTGTTTATGCGGATTTACTTAAGATCTTGTTATTCATTAGATTCCCAAGCAATATTTTGCTCCGTGATTGAAGTCCACGAATCGAGTCTAAACCCAAATCAAATCCAATTTAAACGAGATTTGACTTGGTTGAGCTCTGGTCCGAATCAACAAGCTCTCTTCGATTGTTTTGTAGGACAAAAGGAGCCGAGGGGGTGAGCTGCGGGTGTTCGATGGTTTGGAATTTTGATTTAGTAATGAAAATTCCAGAATATGGAATCAAAACTTATAAGTTTTAGTTTCTTAATTCTGAAAACAAAATACCATGTTTGTGGCATTTCCCTTTCTTTTCCGGCATCTCAAGGAGGAGGACTGAAGGGGGAAGAAGCCAAAGGGAAAGAAACAAAACATGAGGGAAGAGATGATTGCAGGCAAAGAAGAAAGAGCCAGGGAAGGGAAGGAGTGGGCAAAAGCAAAAAGAGAGAAAGAAAGCAGGAAGATCTACAGGTGCAGGTGGGGATTCCAAGGCAAGAACAAATTTCCCTCGCAAAGGGAAAAGGCGACAATGGGGAAGAAGTCGGTCTTCCTTTTTCCTTTCTTAAATTTTATTTCAGTTGTCCATAGAAACTTCCACAAACTGATTTTGCCATAAGATTCGATGATGGAGAAGATCTGCCTTAGCTTTCCAACTGTTGGCGAATTAAAAATCATACTTCATTCTGTTCATCTTTTATCCTTTGATACTAATGCAAATTAACGAGTCAAAGAATCTGAAATACCTTTCGATTAAGTTAGCTTTCCTTTTTTTTTTTGTTTTTGCTGGCTAACATGTTGTGATTGACGTTGCTTTATAGCGAAGTAGTATCTAATCTGGAACCATTTTTACATGAAATCTAGATCCATGTCTCGAATTTTCGCCCCGGCATCAACAGTTATTAGTTACCAAAGTCAGTGGATCAAGATCGTCGTCATCAACGAGATGAAAGAATGAACTTCCATGTTTGTCTTCTGCTCTTCCTAACAAGCATAAAAATTACGCAAGCAAGCACTAAAATCACTATTGAAGCTTATATCATGTGCTGATTTGGTATTTTGGAGTACAACATGTATGCTCTACATCCATTCAACTATATAGTTTTCACTCATTTTAGACCTTTTGTAGCAGGTCCTGATGTCTTCCCAAATCCATATATTGCCTTTCAACACTTGAAAAAAACAAAAAAAAAACCATATAGAAGAAAGGTCATTGATGTTGTAAAAGGCGATAAAGAGTGGCAAGGCATCGAGCTGAGTGTGAGGCGAGGCGTAGGCCTCGAGGCCTTCAAGTGTAAGTTTCTCGTTCAAAATAGTCAGATATATAATATTTATAATTATAATCAGTAAATTAAAAAACCACAATCAAGTTACTACATCGATGGTGCCCTAGAAAGCATGTTCAAGCTAACAAAGAAAGAAAAAAAAAAAAAACTGTCTCATTAAAATAACTTTCTAACCAGATGTGTTAACTAAGTAAATGAGTTGAACCGTGTAAAGAGACGAAACAAAAGGTGAAATAACTAAACAAAAAAAAAAAAAACAGTCTCTTTTTGAAAAAAGGTTGCTTAAGTAATTGATGGCCATGCCGGAAAGTTCAAGGAATGCTTTAAAAAATGAGATTTTTTTAAACTAAAAAATTTTGATTGATAAAATGAGAATTGTGTTATCAAATAAAAAATTTTGGTTCCAGGATTATAGGCTCATTTTTTAATCAAGTTTCAGAATATTGATTGTGTGATAGGGGATGGATTTGTGATTCTACAATTATCGAATTTTTCATCTCTTTAGGGCAAATGTCATGAAGGTTTTGATTTATCAATGCCATAAATTTAATTACCTTTTATCAAACACATCATTTTCAATCTTGAAATCAAAATTCCATATTGTCAAACTCACAAGAAAAACAGAACTAGAATTTTCATTCCAATTCTAGTTTTGAGGTAAAATTTTGTTTTTAGAATTTAAAATAAAATTCAAGATTATCAAACACCCTCTAAAAATCGCTATTCACCATCTAAGAAGAAGAAGAAGAAGATCTGAGAGTAGAAAGAACATTAGCAAAATCCATTTCAACGTCTTTTGTTCAAATTCATTCCCAAAATCTTCCAAATTGATCTAAAAAACCTTTAGCACGAAAGCCACATCGACTCCTGCCAAAAAAAATTAAGATTTTCCGTTTGAAACCATTTAAAAATTGCTGGCAGCAGAAACAACAATATTCTGGTGCAAATATGAATTTTCAACACTTAAAACTTAGTCTTTTACCAAATTTTTTATATGAAATCGGGTGTTGTTTGATAAGGCTGGAATTATGGAATTCTATAACCAAAATTCTCATTTTTTATGAAATGAGAATTACGTTGTCAAATAAACAATTTTGATACCGAAATTATAGGTTCATTCTTGAATCAAAATTCTAAATTTGTGATTCTACCTCCTAAGAATGAAATTATGATTCTGAAATTTTAGAATTTTTTTAACCTCCCTTTAAAGCACATACCACAAACATTTTAATTCATTAATTCTATAATTTTAATTCATGTTTTATCAAACACTTCATTTTCAATTCTGAAATCATAATTCCATACTATCAAACACAAAGGCAAACTAAAAATGAAATTTTCATTCCAATTCCAATTTGAGGTGGAAATTTGTTTCTTGAATTTTAGTGTAAAAAATAAAAAACTCAAGGTCATCAAACGCCTCTAAGATATTGAAGAGCTTACTCCGATTGGCGAGTTAATCCCCAAAATCAAACAAAAAATATTCTCCATTTAACACTGCTTTTCAAAAAACCAGTTTATTATTATTATTGGTATTTTTTAACATGTCGTTCTTGAGGCAAAGTGTGTCACACGGCTACGCTTCAAGGCGTTTGAATGGAAAAAAGACCCGAGGCGTGAAGCGTACGCCTTTAACAACAAGGAATCACTCTCGCGTGACCCAACGACCTCAAGTCCAACATTCTATCATGCCAAACGGATGTTGTATTAACGCATTTGGGATGAAATTTATGTAATTTATGGATGGAAATAACCAAAATACCCCTCATTAAAATAATAAAAAAATAATTTAAAAAGGGTAAAAAAGGAATTTAAAATGTGAAAATGTCTAAAATCTCTACTTCTGCATGGAGTATCTATCATTAACACAAAAAATAAATTTACAAGCTGTGATGTGTGAAACAATATTTGAAGTTAAAATTATTAGTTCCCGTGGGTTTATTTGTGTGCGTCCGGGTGCACGCATGTAACGTGTGATACATATATTATATATATATATATATATATATATAAGAGAGAAGGAGAGAGAGAGAGAGATGTACGTGGAACAGTGTTGATTTTTGACTGATTGGACTTGTCACACCCATTTTGGACTTCTTTTTACTACTTTTTGCAAAATCTTCCGTATAAATGCCAGTATGACTCCCAAAACGTTACAAGTCCACATAAAATATAGTTTTCCAATAACGCTCTGCTAAGAGTTGAAGAGTGTTTTTTGCTCGAATTTCTATGTCAATTTCATGTTGGTATAATTATCTTAATTTCTTAAAAAATCTTAAAGAGATTCACTTACTTTAGGTCCCATACCTTCGTAATGTATACATATAAAAGGTTGATTTCAAGCAAATTAGTGTGAAGGGACCTTTAAATTGTGTTTGTTCAATGCACAGTAAAAAAGTATAGCCCGGGAGAACTCTACGTCTGGAAGTATGCGTTGAAACCAATACAAAATTAAATGCACGAGGAACGACCGTATTTTCACAACAGTGTTTGAAGTTGTTTCCCTCTCTCTCTCTTTTAAGACTGACAAAGGAAAGGCAGCACAGTTTCTTTCCGTAGGGCTTTCTGACTGAGGGGCTCAGCAACGCGGCAGAGGAGAATGGACCCCTCGTCCGACCATTCAAAGCTTTCCCCGTCGTCAGGCGCCTCAGACGATACAACGGCGGATCTACCGCCCTTTTTATTTTCTCCGGCGAGCATTCAATCAATGTAAAACGAGAGAACTGGACTCACTTTATGAGGTGAACTCGAGCTCGACTTGTTTAAGCTATTGTAGTGTAACTTGAACTCAACTCGTTTGTAACTTGAGTTTTAACTCAAGATTGAGCTTACATAGGTGAGTTTGAATCGAATTCGAGTTAACTCGACTAGTTGTTGTGCATCTTTAATCTCTGATTTTTGCTGGACCTATGGGATCCTCGTCCAATGGTGCGAACATTAAATGAAGACCAACTTCTTTGCATGGAAAAGAAATAAATGGGAGACGACGCAGAGTTATTGCTTGCATCCGATGTCTGGGTTCTTTCGCGGTGCAGGTCTTTGGTCGACGTGTCCTCGGCACTGTCAGCTTGATTTTCCAACAGGCTTACGATTGTTAACGTCATTGTTCACGTGAATTTCGAGTTTCAAAAAAGCAAGAAAAATTAAGTTTTATTTTGGGGAGCAACCGTAGAGCGGTGGGAAAGCCTCGCACGGAGGGTGGACTTGGTGAAATTTTAAAATGAAATAAACTTTCGAAATTGAAAATCCAGAAGAGAAAAGGAGAACCCTAGATAGAAAAAAATTCTTACCACCGGTGGTGAAAAAGCTATTTATCTTTTCCTGCCCCGCGACAGGTGCAATTATTTATACACGTTAAATAACGAAGATACCCTTTCATAGAAGGAAGACGTCAACGGGTCGGGTTTGGGTAGGACCCAGTTTTTTTTAATTTTTCTTGGTGTGACTTAATGGGATCTGACCTAATCGGACTCAGTTTTGGATTTTCGGAACACAGACTTGATCCGGTTAGCTTCAAAATTGGATTCTTAGGTGAGATTTCAAAATCGGGCTTAATGAGACCTTGATAAGATCCTTTTCAGGCAATTATAACAAAATATTACTGTTTATTCATGTGTAACAGTAACAACTTGTTAAATCAAAGAAGACTTTTTTTGTTAGACCCAATCCAATGGGTTAGGGGATCGGGTTCACCCCCCTGCCATTGGCATCCTTTTAAGTGGGGGGAAGTAAGTCGACTACTCCATGTAGATCTGGTAAACAAATTCGGATCAGGTTACTAATTAAATCCGGATTCATACGTTTGCCAGGACCGCACCAAACGGTGTCCGGTTAAACCAGACCCGACCCATCGTCATGTTTTTGCTTTTGTATATATCCACATTTTTTTTCTAATAGAAGGTCGAGAGTTTATTGGAACTTCAAATGCAATCAACTCTCTCTCGTGCAGACCACGAATGTCTAGAACCATTTTTGCCCTTCACCGCCCTAAATAAAGCGAAAGGATTGCCCTGATCACGACTTGTAATTTAACACCATGAGGCTGGGTATTTCGGCAATCAAACTCTTCCTGTACCTACGGATTTTATAAACGCAAGGAAAATTGGAAAGGATGGAGATCACGTGTCTCCGTATATAATATATATATATATAAAAGGGCACGGTGATTCCTGTAGGTAGCATTAACTGGTTGTCCTTTTCTGTCTTTTACGAGTCATCCTCTTATCGATTTTTCTATCCCTCCTCCCCTTTCCCTTGCCGTCTCTTTCTCTTGCCTTGTGAATCCTCCTAAACTTCTCTCTCCGCTTCTCCTGCTACTCTCTCCCCTCCCGCTCATCATCATATCATGATGATGGATGGGTGGTGGTCATTCTTGTTGCAGACGAAACCAGCAGAGGGAGGAGCTTTTTGCAGCGCGAGCGTCGGGAAGAAACCCCTCTTCCCGCGGCCCCTTTTTTAAGCGAGACTTTTGGGAGGTTTTTCTCCGTTTGTGGGGAATGTTGTCTGGCTCGAGGCCACTCACACGTGTGGGAGGAGAAGCAGGAAAAGGAAATGGAAAAATAAAGCTTCCCCTTCCTTCCTAGTTCCTTCCTTCCCCCCGCCTTTCCTCCCCCTGCTTTTCCTTTTTCCGTTTCCGTTTGCTTTGCTCGTGTGAGTGCCGTCGGACCAGGCTTCATTCCCCTCAAAACCTCACTCCCCGCTCTGAGCCCCAAATCTCTCCTTAGATTCTGATTTTGTTGATGAATAAGGTAAGTTCATCGATCCCCATCTCGTTATCTTTATTCTTTTTGCCCTTTTTGGTTGGTGTTTTCCCTGATAGGAGTAATGATGGTCGATTTTCGGGTCGATGGAAGGGAAAGATTGGAGTAATGATGGCCGTAAAAAGGCCTGGTCATGATGGATTTCCGGCCATCTGGTGCAAGCATTCATGGTTTTATGATTGTGCGTACTTCTATCATCATTTCTTTACTGGATCTGTGGATTTGTGTTTCTTTTTATGCATATTAATGATTTTTTTCTTCTTTCTGCTCGAATATGAACGAAAATGCTTTCCTTTTTTTTTTTTTTTTACTTCGGCTGCAATAATTCGTCTCCATGAAATTTTTGTTGTTTTTCCCTGTCCAGTTTTTGTTTTTTTCCTCAGGTATAAGGTGTTGGGTGAAGAAGGGCCCTTTCAGTTTTATATTTCTGGCTTTACTTGTTGATTCTTTTGTTGGGTTGTCATTTCTCCTGCATTTTTTTTTTGTTTCCGACTGTTTGTGTGATTGGTTTATGATTCTAAGCGGAGTTTAAGTCTCGTCTCAAAGTCGAAGCAAATGGGTGTGCTTTTCTTATTAACTCGGGAATAATGTGGAGCGCTTAATCGGATATTTCCATTCATTTTTTTCACTCGTGATTTTCCATTATCTATTGTCCTCGCACTTGTGCGGTGTTTGTGTTTGATAGTCATTATCCTGAAACTCAACACACAGACAGACAGACACACAGACAGAGAGAGGGAGGAGATGACGATGAGTTTTAGACTCGTTAGGTTGAGGACTTATTGCAACACTCGATCTGGATGATGGGTGTTCAATTTGCTGATCTCTTGGATCTCAACTGCTTGTTTCTCGCGCTCCTGTTTATCATCTCTTGATGTTTCCTTGATTCTCGCATCATTCACTCTGTCCATGAAGCTGCCTTGTGAGTCTTTCTCTCCCTCCCTCTCTCTGTCCCAAAACGCATTCTCCTGTGCTTATCTTTTTCGATCATTTTACTCCTCCTTTTAATCTCTTTTTGCTTCACACCTGAAGCTTTCATCTTTTTCCCACCGAAACGCCTTTTGTGTAATGGGTACAAAGTTAGCTGAAAGTGGAAGAAAAAGCGAGAGAAAAGAGGGTGATGATGCTCATGGGGGAGGGATGAAGAATCATTGTGAACACGGCCAAACGCAAAGGTGAGAGTGAGAGAGAGAGAGAGAGAGATGCCTGAAAATCATGTTGAACATACCGAAACCCATGAAACAAAGAAGAGAGAGAGAGAGAGATGGGATCTTCAGTCCACAGGCCACGCATCCATAGAAGTTGCTACGTCATGGATTCCAAATGCGCATTTATTCCTTCCATCCCCTTTTTATCACTATCGGTTTCACGCGTAGAACAAGATCAATAGCAAGAAAAATAGCGAAAAAAGAAAGGGATAGCATGTTCCAACCATTTAAGATCGTTCGTTTTTCGAAATTTATGGCTGAAAACAAGCAGTGATTAGAAATTTGAACACGAGTTTGACACTTTGACCGATTTAAGATCGGTCCCTTTTAGGGACTACACTTCCCTATTGGACTAAGCCTAGTGCATTGGGACATCGGGAATTGATCCAATGTGCTTTTTTTAAGTAGCTATTTTTTACTTTGGATATATATATATATATATATATTTTCAGAACGACCGCCATGGTATTAGAATTGTTATTGTAAATATATCAAGAAAGCTGAATCGTGGAGTTGTTGTCCATATAGCTCCTCTGATTTGTCTGTTCTTGAAAATCAATACTGAATGAAAGAGAGAGAGTAGAGCAATGGTGAAGTACCAAGTTTCTAAGATATCATGGCTCGAGGCAAGCTTTCTTAGGACATAAGATCAGGATCGTTCACATTGGCGCCGCTACCCAACGCCTCAAAATCAGGCAGTGCAATAAACGGAGGGAGAGAGAGAGAGAGAGAGAGAGGTTGAAACTTGAAAATGGTGAACATTAATTTGTTAAGTAAACTTTCATGCATATTTTCGTGACTTACTGCGGTGTTCAGCGTGCAGCAATGAATGAATGCATGAATGAATGTGAAAGAGAGAGAAGCAGCAGCAGAAGAAACAGGAAGGGACTGCCCTATCGTTTTTTAAAGCAAAAATTTGTAGTTATCTTTTTCGGAAACCGAAGTTTTGTTGAGTAATTCAATGTTGACAGGATCTTTGACTTGCCCTTGAGCTAGGGTTTCCTCTCGAGTCGTGTCTTTAGAGAGAGAGAAGGATCGACGGGAGAGGCAGAAAAAATTGGAGGTGTCCTGGAGTATGCAGGTGGGGCCCACGTGCACGTACTACTCTTGGACTCCTTTTCTGGTCCGCCTCCAGCTCACGGTTTCGACGAACGGCTGAGATCAGCTGGAAGATAGGAAACGTACGGTCTTGATTTTGTCCGTTTCTCATTTTAAAGCCCTACTGCTGTCATCTTCTCCGCTGTCTTCGTGTTGCAGGAGCTCGCAAAATAGTTGCTGACACACCGAAGCAGGTTTCCCGCAGGGGCGATTCCTCATTTATCTCACTGTAAGACTTTTTACTCATGCAGGTTTAAGGGCCTTGTCTTCACCGATTCTGCAAACTTGGTAGCCTGAAACGTCCTCCACATGCAGGTATCGTCCACCGTTTGTGCCTTCATATCTAGAAAAGTTTTTCCGCTTCGAGTTTGATTTGCGATCCATTGGAGAAAATGAAGATTCTTGCTTAGTTCTCTTCCTCGTTCATAGAAACTATCGTTTATCATAATGTGATGCTTTTTGAGCACGTACAGCGCTTTCGTGCTTCTTCAGAAAGCGCAACGTCAACAGGAGATCCTGTCGCCAACTTCTGTTATGAGTATGAAGATTTTACTTTACAGAACTCTCGATCAGCAGGTGAAAAAATCTTATTATGGGCCATGGCATTAGATTGTGTTTCTGAGCACCAAGTACGTCATTAACTTTCCTCCGCTTCTTTTATATATATATAGCTTCGTCACCACGATAAGCAGACGAACACTGCTGTAAAGATGCTGCATGGAGAAAAGAGTACTGCTGCTCTGGTCAGTGGATGTTTCTAGCATCAACAGCCGTCAGATTTGGAATCCACAGTTTGCGAGATGAACGATCGATATCGCGAAACTGTAATCCTTGCATGCTAAAACCCATGAATCTAATGTCTAAACCTTTCCCTTTGACATTCATAGATTTGGTGACATTTGAAGGCAAGATTCTCAAGTTTACAGTCTGCTAGAACCGTAAAATCGAGATGGGTCCTCGTAAAGCCAGATAATATATATATATATATGTATATATATATATATCTATATATATATATATATATATATATATATATATATTAGAATCAATCAAAGTGTCCGTTAAAAGGTTTGTACAACATGTGTCACTGTCACTGAGGACTATTTTGTTTTCTTTTTTCAACTGCAAATAGTAGCATTGCAACATTGTTGTCTATTGTACTATAAGTCTACTTAGATAAGTCTACTTAGATCCCGAAGCAGTTCTGGTGAAGAGAAGGAGAAAGGGTTTTGCCCTCTTTTGACAGCTTTGACTCATGATAAATATTGTGATTTTATAAGCATTGTTTATATTCTTCCTCATCGTGTGTTCATGCTGCACATATAGGCCATTTGGGCAGAAAGTGAGATGCATGGACAGGGTGGTGCACACAACATATATGGTGGTACAAACAACACATATACACTTAAAAAAAAAAGATGGGAGTTGGGCTATTTAATGGATTTTTCAAAAACAAATGATCTTTTTGGACTTTTAAGTTTTTCCTTACCACTTTTGTCCTAAGACACAAAAAAGTATACTATCATGAGCAGAGGTGTTATGGTGAGTGGTGTGCAATCTTTTGTGCATAAGCTGCGCTTATAACCAGCTTGGATTTGGGTCCCAAAGGAACATTGGCATTTTTTAATGTCCCAGAATCAGCCGATTGCTTTATTCTTAACATTTTTTAGCTTATTATTTTACAATCTGATACCTATATGATAGAATGAGGTTTCATGAATGTTTAGATCGTAAAATTGTTAAAAATGACAGATAACTTTTTTGTTGTAAAACTCATCTTAAATGTGAGAAAGCGTTAGTTTTATGTTCGTCAGTATTTTCCTAAACATGCAGATTGCACCTGCAACATAATGATTTTTAGGAAAAGTTTTATCACACATTACACATATACGTAGATGTGTTGCATGAGTATTATTCCGGGACTTATCAAACCCAGCCTTGTAATTATTTTTTATGGTTTTTAAATTATTAATATAAAAATGAGCTGATATAAAAATCATTGTTTCCATAAAGAGTATTATCAGTTGTAAAAGCCCCAAAAGGTTTCATATCATTCATCTCAAAGTCTTTTAAAATCTTGCTTATACATCTAGAAACGTCAATGTTTTCTATATATCTAATGTTTGCCCTTAATGAACACCTAGATATGGTATATTATTGTTAGAAAAATAAATGAAAAATGTCAGAAATGAGGTATATATTCGTCAAATGTGTGTGTAAAGGGAAAATTCAATATCACAACTTGTTGTAAGATATATAATTCATATAAGCTTTGGGACTATTCAAAAAGCTAAGTTGGGCCAGTTCGAGCTTGGGCTACCCGAGCTAAGCATTAAATCCTTTTTATTTTCAAACAAAAGGTAACTTATATATTTGAATTGAGGGCCTACCTTTCCAAAGGTAAACATAACACTCGGTACACCGGAGGTACTATTTGCATTAACATTTTGAAAAAATATAGTATATATGTGGTTTAAATGAGTCTAGTACTCGAGCCTATATGAGGCAAGCGTGTCCTTCTCGACTCATTAAGAAAACAAGTTTAGTTTTTAGCTCCAATTTTACTTGAATCAAGTTCGCACAAGTTGAGCTCTAACTAGCTTCTCATGTTAATGCAACTAAGCCTATCCTTCCCATTACTAACTTAAATCTGTTCGCTACGGGATTTGCCGGTTTCAACATCCATATTTGGACAGAAAATTTCTTCGGCTTCTCAAAGCATATTGCCTGATGCATTGCAACATATATATAAATATATATATATATAGTGTGGAGACCCAAATGCACATTAGCTAGTATGAACCACCTGTTGGCACAATAAGCGTTGTCATTCATGTCACTGAAACCAGTGTCCAACTACCTACTATATCCCCTAATAAACCCGATGTGGTTTCCCCTCATACATAATCATTCATTTGGAAAATTATATCCTCTTAAATCCATTGATATATCAATGGCATATATGTGCTCACTATATTGAGGTGTATAAAGTATTGTTTTACCTCGTCTAGACTTTTTTTCTTTTTTGTTTTGAAGTAGCTATCTAATTGTTTCAGCTGAAAAGACAGGTCTCTAGTATTATTCTTGTGGATCTCTAGTACTATTCTTGTGGACACTGTATCTTTACGCCTTAAATGGTGGATGTGGTACTTATCTAAGTTGAAGAGTGGACTGCTATCCTCACTGATACTAATGCAACCCAAGATCCTAAGGTTGTGTTTGTTTCACTGTAGATTTGAAATCTACTACAATCTAAGATCTAGATCCATGGATTTAAGATCAAATCAACTTCTTCCCAAATCTATAATTTTTAACATGTAGCATGAATTTAACTGGAATCCTCAGTTTGTTTAAATTGAGGTCCTCTCAAAACATGCCCTTTTATTTGCTTTGGATTTAAGATATGAAACTATCAAACACAACGTAAAGGTAGGGAGAATGGGCATCTTTGGACCTCTTTTTGAGGTAATAGTTGTTAACCTTCTGCCCACCCGAAATTGTCGAAATTGTTGTTTAACATATAAGTGATGTAAGAAAATAACCAGCTACAGGAAATTGTATCAAGTCGTGTAAGAACTTCAAAATTAGATATCAAGTGTAGTTTCTCATTTTGTTTCCTTTTACGATGATGAAGACAAGCCCGGCCACTCAGCCTTGAGAGCACAACACCATGGTTAGGCTC